>NC_092822.1:142147500-142150000 GCF_023375885.2 Dermacentor andersoni | reverse complement strand
ACCCAACCTAACCCAACCTAACCAAACCTTACCCAACCCAACCTAACCTAACCTAACCTAACCCAACCTAACCCAACCTAACCTAACCCAACCCAACCTCAACCCAACCTAACCTAATCCAACCTAACCCAACCCAACCCAACCTAACCTAACCTAACCCAACCCAACCCAACCTATCCCAACCTAACCAAACCTAACCTAACCCAACCCAACCCAACCCAACGCAAACTAACCCAACCTAACCTAACCCAACCCAACCTAACCTAACCTAACCCAACCCAACCCAACCCAACCCAGCCTAACCTAACCTAACCTAACCTAACCTAACCCAACCTAACCTAACCCAACCCAACCCAACCCAAGCCAACCTAACCTAACCTAACCTAACCCAACCCAACCTAACCTAACCCAACCCAACCCAACCCAACCTAACCCAACCTAACCTAACCCAACCTAACCCAACCCAACTCAACCCAACCTAACCTAACCTAACACAACCTAACCTAACCCAACCTAACCTAACCCAACCCAACCTAACCTTACCCAACCCAACCTAACCCAACCCAACCTAACCTAACCTAATCCAACCTAACATAACCTAACCCAACCTAACCTAACCTAACCGAACCTAACCTAACCTAACCCAACCTAACCTAACCTAACCCAACCCAACCTAACCTAACCTAACCTAACCCAACCCAACCCAACCCAACCTAACCTAACCTAACATAACCTAACCCAACCTAACCTAACCTAACCTAACCCAACCCAACCCAACCTAACCTAACCCAACCCAACCCAACCTAACCTAACCTAACCTAACCCAACCTAACCTAACCTAACCCAACCTAACCCAACGCAACCTAACCCAACCTAACCTAACCTAACCTAACCAAACCCAACCTAACCTAACCCAACCCAACCCAGCCTAACCCAACCCAACCCAACCCAACCTAACCTAACCTAACCTAACCCAACCCAACCTAACCTAACCTAACCCAACCTAACCTAAACCAACCCAACCTAACCTAAACCAACCCAACCCAACCCAACCTAACCTAACCAAACCAAACCAAACCAAACCAAACCTAACCTAACCTAACCTAACCTAACCGAACCTAACCTAACCTAACCCAACCTAACCTAACCTAACCCAACCCAACCTAACCTAACCTAACCTAACCCAACCCAACCCAACCTAACCTAACGTAACCTAACCTAACCTAACCTAAACCAACCCAACCCAACCCAACCTAACCTAACCCAACATAACCTAACCTAACATTACCTAACCCAACCTAACCTAGCCTAACCTAAACCAACCCAACCCAACCTAACCTAACCTAACCAAACCAAACAAACCAAGCCTAACCTAACCTAACCTAACCCAACCCAACCCAACCCAACCTAACCTAACCTAACCCAACCCAACCCAACCCAACCTAACCCAACCTAACCTAACCTGACCCAACCCAACCCAACCTAACCCAACCTAACCTAACCCAACCTAACCTAACCTAACCTAACCCAACCCAACCCAACCTAACCTATACCAACCTTACCTAACCTAACCCAACCCAACCTAACCTAACCTAACCCAACCCAACCCAACCTAACCTAACCTAACCTAACCTAACCCAACCCAACCTAACCCAGCCTAACCTAACTTAACCCAACCCAACCCAACCCAACACAACCCAACCCAACCTAACCTAACCTAACCTAACCTAACCCAACCCAACCCAACCCAACCTAACCTAACCTAACCTAACCCAACCCAACCCAACCCAACCCAACCTAACCCAACCTAACCTAACCCAACCCAACCCAACCTAACCCAACCTAACCTAACCCAACCTAACCCAACCTAACCCAACCCAACCCAACATAACACAACCTAACATAACACAACCTAACCTAACCCAACCTAACCTAACCCAACCCAACCTAACCTAACCCATCCCAACCCAACCTAACCCAACCCAACCTAACCTAACCTAACCCAACCTAACATAACCTAACCCAACCTAACCTAACCTAACCTAACCTAACCGAACCTAACCTAACCTAACCCAACCTAACCTAACCTAACCCAACCCAACCTAACCTAACCTAACCCAACCCAACCTAACCTAATGTAACCTAACCTAACCTAACCTAAACCAACCCAACCCAACCCAACCTAACCTAACCCAACCTAACCTAAGCTAACATAACCTAACCCAACCTAACCTAACCTAACCTAACCTAACCCAACCCAACCCAACCTACCCTAACCTAACCTAACCTAACCCAACCTAAACCTAACCTAACCCAACCCAACCTTACCCAACCTAACCCAACCCAACCTAACCTAACCCAACCTAACCTAAGCTAACATAACCTAACCCAACTTAACCTAACCTAACCTAAGCTAACCTAACCCAACCCAACCCAACCCAACCTAACCTAACCTAACCTAACCTAACCCAACCTAACCTAACCCAACCCAACCCAACCC
>NC_092822.1:142142500-142145000 GCF_023375885.2 Dermacentor andersoni | reverse complement strand
AACCTAACCTAACCTACACCAACCCAACCTAACCTAAACCAACCCAACCCAACCCAACCTAACCTAACCAAACCAAACCAAACCAAACCAAACCTAACCTAACTAACCTAACCTAACCGAACCTAACCTAACCTAACCCAACTAACCTAACCTAACCCAACCCAACCTAACCTAACCTAACCTAACCCCCAACCCAACCCAACCTAACCTAACGTAACCTAACCTAACCTAACCTAAACCAACCCAACCCAACCCAACCTAACTAACCCAACCTAACCCTAACCTAACATTACCTAACCCAACCTAATCCAATCTAACCTAACCTAACCTAACCCAACATAACCCAACCTAACCCAACCCACCCAACCCAACTTAACCTAACCTAACCTAACCCAACCTAACCTAACCCAACCTAACCTAACCTACCCACCAACCCAACCCAACCTAACCTATACCAACCTAACCTAACCTAACCTAACCCATTCCAACCCTAACCTAACCTAACCTAACCCAACCCAACCCAACCTAACCTAACCTAGCCTAACCTAACCTAACCTAACCTAACTTAACCTAACCTCACCCAACCTAACCTAACCTAACCTAACCCAACCTAACCTAACCTAACCTAACACAACCTAACCTAACCTAACCTAACCCAACCTAACCCAACCTAACCTAACCCAACCCAACCCAACACAACCCAACCCACCTAACCTAACCTAACCCAACCCAACCCAAACTAACCCAACCTAACCTAACCCAACCAAACCTAACCTAACCTACCCACCCAACCCAACCCAACCTAACCTAACCTAACCTAACACCTAACCTAACCTAACCTAACCTAACCCAACCCAACCCACCACCCAAGCCAACCTAACCTAACCTAACCTAACCCAACCCAACCTAACTACCCACCCAACCCAACCCAACCAACATCCAACCTAACCTAACCCAACCTAACCCAACCCAACTCAACCCAACCTAACCTAACCTAACCTAACCTAACACAACCTAACCTAACCCAACCTAACCTACCCCAACCCAACCTAACCTTACCCAACCCCAACCTAACTCAACCCAACCTAACCTAACCTAATCCAACCTAACATAACCTAACCTAACCTAACCGAACCTAACCTAACCTAACCCAACCTAACCTAACCAAACCCAACCCAACCTAACCTAACCTAACCCAACCCAACCCAACCCAACCCAACCCAACCTAATCCAACCTAACCTAACCCACCTAACCCAACCCAACTCAACCCAACCTAACCCAACCCAACCCAACCTAACACAACCTAACCCAACCCAACCTAACCTACCCCAACCCAACCTAACCTTACCCAACCTAACCTAACCTAACCCAACCTAACCCAACGCAACCTAACCCAACCTAACCTAACCTAACCAAACCCCAACCTAACCTAACCCAACCAACCTAACCCAACCCAACCCAACCCAACCTAACCAAACCAAACCAAACCAAACCTAACCTAACCTAACCTAACCAAACCAAACCAAACCCAACGAAACCCAACCCAACCCACCCAACCTAACCTAACAAACCAAACCAAACCAAACATAACCTAACCAAACGAAACCTAACCTACCTAACGTAATCTAACCTAACCAAACCAAACCGAACAACCAATCCTAACCTAACCCAACCTAACCTAACCCAACCCAACCCAACCCAACCTAACCTAACCCAACCTAACCCAACCTAACCCAACCTAACCAAACCTTACCCAACCCAACCTAACCTAACCTAACCTAACCCCAACCAACCAACCTAACCTACCCAACCCAACCTCAACCCAACCTAACCACATCCAACCTAACCCAACCCAACCCAACCCTAACCTAACCCAACCCAACCCACCTCCAACCTACCAAACCTAACCTAACCCAACCTAACCTAACCCAAACCCACCTAACCTAACCTACCCAACCCAACCCAACCCAACCCAACCTAACCTAACCTAACCTAACCTAACCTAACCCAACCTAACCTAACCCAACCCAACCCAACCCAAGCCAACCTAACCTAACCTAACCTAACCCAACCCAACCTAACCTAACCCAACCCAACCCAACCCAACCTAACCCAACCTAACCTAACCCAACCTAACCCAACCCAACTCAACCCAACCTAACCTAACCTAACACAACCTAACCTAACCCAACCTAACCTAACCCAACCCAACCTAACCTTACCCAACCCAACCTAACCTAACCTAACCTAACCTAACCTAACCTAACCTAACCTAACCTAACCTAACCTAACCTAACCCAACCCAACCTAACCTAACCTAACCCAACCCAACCTAACCTAACGTAACCTAACCTAACCTAAACCAACCCAACCCAACCCACCTAACCTAACCCAACCTAACCTAACCTAATATAACCTAACCCAACCTAACCTAACCTAAACTAACCAACCCAACCCAACCTAACCTAACCCAACCCAACCCAACCCAACCTAACCTAA
>NC_092822.1:142125000-142127500 GCF_023375885.2 Dermacentor andersoni | reverse complement strand
TCCACGAACTAAACAATAGCACATCCATTGATATTGATGGCCTCCAGATAAAGCCTATACGGTATATTTTTGACCTTATTTTACCATACATCACGCATATCTTAAACCTTTGTGTCAGTACCGCTGTATTTCCTCGTAAAATGCAGATTGCACGTGTAACAGTTATCTTTAAAAAGGGTGATAAAAACCAGCTCGGGAATTACAGGCCAATATCTATCTTACCCGTGTTTTCTAAGCTACTAGAAAAAGTAATACTTAGAAACTTTTTGCAGTTTGAAGAAAAACACAAAATTATAACAGCAGCTCAGTATGGCTTCCGTAAGCACCACTCTACTGAACTTGCACTATTAGATCAACGAGAATATATATTGAACGAACTCGAACATAATAGGATAGTCATTGGTATTTTTCTTGATTTTTCGAAGGCATTCGACTTATTAAACCATACAATACTTCTTCGTAAACTTGAGCGTTGTGGCTTCCACGGCCATGCACTATCGCTTGTGCAGTCATACCTCATGGATCGCAAACAGGCAGTAGCAATAAATGGTCTCCTCTCAGATATGCAATCTGTAGGCT
Source organism: Dermacentor andersoni (assembly GCF_023375885.2). Classification (NCBI taxonomy): domain Eukaryota; kingdom Metazoa; phylum Arthropoda; class Arachnida; order Ixodida; family Ixodidae; genus Dermacentor; species Dermacentor andersoni. The sequence continues at coordinate 142,126,921 of NC_092822.1, read as the reverse complement.
GTGGCGTTCCACAAGGTAGCATTTTGGGTCCATTTCTGTTTAATCTTTACATCAATGACATTGTACATGCAACTCCATTCGTTAAATTTATCATCTATGCTGACGACACCAGTATTTTTCTTGCCGGAGATAATGCAGCCGAACTCACAGATACTGCAAACAATGCACTGAGGCAAATAGAAAACTGGAGTAGCAGAAATGCGTTGCGGATTAACACAGCAAAGACTAAAGTCGTTGTTTTCAGAGGTAGAAACAAGAAGGTCCGTCTCACTAAGAATATATTCCTTCAGTCCGTACCCTTAGAAGTTGTGCCTTCATTTAAAACATTAGGTATATTATTTAATGAAAGAATGTCATGGGATGATCATGTCAGCTTTGTAACAAATAAATGTTCACGTATTATTGGTCTTCTTTACAAGAACCGTGAGATACTACCGCGAAATGTAATGCTAATGCTATATAATTCATTGATACAATCGCATTTCAGCTATTGCCATTTAACCTGGGGTGCAACAACAGCAGGCAATCTTCAGAAACTACACTTGTTACAGAAAAAATTTCTAAGAATTGTTGAAAATGTTCCGCATACCTACCATACGGCCGCACTTTTCTTAAAGTATAACTTACTACCAATTACTAAACTTTATGACTATCGTCTGAGCAAGTGTGTGAAAAACGAGGTGTTGAAGAACATATCTTTTCTATCAAAATTAGCTGGTTTAGAAAAACGAGATGCAATGTACAGCACAAGAAACATAGCACAATGGAACGTAAAAACATACAGAACTTTCTATGGTAATCAAACATTAGAAAATAAACTACCACGACTTCTTAACAAACTCGCACAAAACGATATTGATCTCCAAAACACAACACGCCACAAACTGTTCGAGTATTTTTTACACTACACCTAACCTTTTTTTTTTTTTTTTTTTTTTTTTTCTGTGATTTGTCTACCCAATTCTTCTTTCTTTCACCATCATTGTAAGTTTTTTTTCCAGCCAGGACAATGCTGTTGATTTTATGCTGACTACTGTAACCGGATAACAACTCTGCTATATGTATTTTTTTTTTTTTTTTTTTTTTCCTTTGTTATCTGTATTTCCTGTATTTTCTTTTCTTTTTCGTGTGTGTGAAAAAAAAGAAAAAAGGGAAAAAAAAAAAGGGAAAAAAAGAAAAAGGGAAAGAAAAACAACCACTGTATTGCTGTCAAAGTGGGGGCCCGTGGCCTTGTCAAGCTGTCCAACGGCAGCTTTTACTACGGGTCCCCGCCATCATCTGTACCATGGTGGCAAATAAATTTGAATTTGAATTTGAATTTAACCTAACCTAACCCAACCTAACCTAACCTAACCTAACCTAACCGAACCTAACCTAACGTAACCTAACCTAACCTAACCCAACCCAACCTAACCTAACCTACCCTAACCCAATCCAACCCAACCTAACCTAACCTAACCCAACCTAACATAACCAAAACCCAACCTAACCTAACCTAACCTAACCTAACCTAACCTAACCGAACCTAACCTAACCCAACCTAACCTAACCTAACCCAACCCAACCTAACCTAACCTAACCTAACCGAACCCAACCTAACCTAACGTAACCTAACCTAACCTAACCTAAACCAACCCAACCCAACCCAACCTAACCTAACCCAACCTAACCTAACCTGACATTACCTAACCCAACCTAACCTAACCTAACCTAAACCAACCCAACCCAACCTAACCTAACCAAACCAAACCAAACCAAACCAAACCTAACCTAACCTAACCTAACCAAACCAAACGAAACGAAACCTAACCTAACCTAACGTAACCTAACCTGACCCAACCCAACCCAACCTAACCCAACCTAACCTAACCTAACCCAACCTAACCCAACCCAACCCAACCTAACCTAACCTAACCTAACC
>NC_092822.1:142110000-142112500 GCF_023375885.2 Dermacentor andersoni | reverse complement strand
AACCCATCCCAACCTAACCTAACCTAACCTCACCTAACCTCACTTAACCTAACCTAACCTAACCCAACCCAACCCAACCCAAGCCAACCTAACCTAACCTAACCTAACCTCACCTAACCTAACCTAACCTAACCCAACCCAACCCACCCTAACCCAACCTTAACCTAACCTAACCTAACCTAACCCAACCCAACCTAACCTAACCCAACCTAACCCAACCCAACCCAAACTAACCCAACCTAACCTAACCGAAGCCAACCTAACCTAACCCAACCCAACCTAACCTAACCTAACCTAACCTAACCTAACCTAACCTAACCTAACCTAACCTAACCCAACCCAACCCAACCTAACCTAACGCAACCCAACCCAACCCAACCCAACCTAACTTAACCTAACCTAACCTAACCCAACCTAACCTAACCTAACCCAACCCAACCTAACCCAACCCAACCCTACCTAACCTAATCTAACCCAACCCAACCTAACCCAACCTAACCCAACCTAACCTAACCTAACCTAACCCAACCCAACCCAACCCAACCTAACCTAACCCAACCCAACCCAACCTAACCTAACCCAACCTAACCTAACCAAACATAACCCAACCCAACCCAACCCAGCCTAACCTAACCTAACCTAACCTAACCCAACCTAATCTAACCTAACCTAACCTAACCTAACCCAACCTAACCCAACCCAACCTAACCCAACCTAACCTAACACAACCCAACCCAACACAACCCAACCCAACCTAACCTAACCTAACCTAACCTAACCTAACCCAACCCAACCCAAACTAACCTAACCCAACCCAACGTAACCTAACCTAACCCAACCCAACCCAACCCAAGCCAACCTAACCTAACCTAACCTAACCCAACCCAACCTAACCTAACCCAACCCAACCCAACCCAACCTAACCCAACCTAACCTAACCCAACCTAACCCAACCCAACTCAACCCAACCTAACCTAACCTAACCTAACCTAACACAACCTAACCTAACCCAACCTAACCTAACCCAACCCAACCTAACCTAACCCAACCCAACCTAACCCAACCCAACCTAACCTAACCTAACCCAACCTAACATAACCTAACCCAACCTAACCTAACCTAACCGAACCTAACCTAACCTAACCCAACCTAACCTAACCTAACCTAACACAACCTAACCTAACCTAACCTAACCCAACCCAACCAAACCCAACCCAACCCAACCCGAACTTACCTTACCCAACCCAACCCAACCTAACCTAACCTAACCTCACCTAACCTCACTTAACCTAACCTAACGCAACGCAACCCAACCCAACCTAACCTAACCTAACCTAACCTCACCTAACCTAACCTAACCTAACCCAACCCAACCCACCCTATCTAACCTTAACCTAACCTAACCTAACCCAACCCAACCTAACCTAACCCAACCTAACCCAAACCAACCCAACCCAAACTAACCCAACCTAACCTAACCGAACACAACCCAACCTAGCCTAACCCAACCCAACCCTACCCTACCTAACCTAACCTAACCCAACCTAACCTAACCTAACCTAACCCAACCCAACCTAACCTAACCTAACCCAACCTAACCCAACTTAACCCAACTTAACCCAACCTAACCTAACCTAACCTAACCTAACCCAACCTAACCTAACCCAACCCAACCTAACCCAATCCAACCCAACCTAACCCAACCCAACCTAACCTAACCTAACCCAACCTAACCTAACCTAACCTAACCTAACCTAACCTAACCTAACCTAACCCAACCCATCCCAACCTAACCTAACCCAACCCAACCCAACCTAACTTAACCTAACCTAACCTACCCTAACCCAACCCAACCTAACCTAACCTAACCCAACCTAACCTAACCTAACCCAACCTAACATAACCAAACCCAACCTAACCTAACCTAACCTAACCCAACCCAACCCTACCTAACCCAACCCAACCTAACCTAACCTAACCCAACCTAACATAACCAAACCCAACCTAACCTAACCTAACCTAACCTAACCCAACCTAACCTAACCTAACCTAACCTAACCTAACCTAAACCAACCCAACCTAACCCAACCTAACCTAACCCAACCTAACCTAACCTAACATTACCTAACCCAACCTAACCTAACCTAACTTAAACCAACCCAACCTAACCTAACCTAACTTAAACCAACCCAACCCAACCCAGCCTAACCTAACCAAACCAAACCAAACCAAACCTAACCTAACCTAACCTAACCTAACCAAACCAAACGAAACGAAACCTAACCTAACCTAACGTAACCTAACCTAACCAAACCAAACCAAACAAACCAAACCTAACCTAACCTAACCGAACCTAACCCAACCCAACCCAACCCAACCCAACCTAACCCAACCTAACCTAACCTGACCCAACCCAACCCAACCTAACCCAACCTAACCTAACCTAACCTAACCCAACCCAACCCACCCTAACCCAACCTTAACCTAACCTTACCTAACC
>NC_092822.1:142105000-142107500 GCF_023375885.2 Dermacentor andersoni | reverse complement strand
ATCCCAACCTAACCTAACCCAACCCAACCCAACCCAACCTAACCTAACCTAACCTAACCTAACCCAACCTAACCTAACCTAACCCAACCTAACCCAACCCAACCTATCACAACCCAACCCAACCCAACCTAACCTAACCTAACCCAACATAACGTAACCTAACCCAACCTAACCCAACCTAACCTAACCCAACCCAACCCAACCCATCCCAACCTAACCTAACCTAACCTCACCTAACCTCACTTAACCTAACCTAACCCAACCCAACCCAACCCAACCTAACCTAACCTAACCTAACCTAACCTAACCCTACCCAACCCAACCTAACCTAACCTAACCTGACCTAACCCAACCCAACCCAACCCAACCTAACCTAACCAAACCAAACCAAACCAAACCAAACCTAACCTAACCTAACCAAACCAAACAAACCAAGCCTAACCTAACCTAACCTAACCCAACCCAACCCAACCCAACCTAACCCAACCTAACCTAACCTAACCCACCCCAACCCAACCCAACCTAACCCAACCTAACCTAACCTGACCCAACCCAACCCAACCTACCCCAACCTAACCTAACCCAACCCAACCCAACCCAACCTAACCTATAACAACCTTACCTAACCTAACCCAACCCAACCTAACCTAACCTAACCTAACCCAACCTAACCCAACCCAACCCAACCTAACCTAACCTAACCTAACCCAACCCAACCTAACCTAATGTAACCTAACCTAACCTAACCTAAACCAACCCAACCCAACCCAACCTAACCTAACCCAACCTAACCTAAGCTAACATAACCTAACCCAACCTAACCTAACCTAACCTAACCCAACCCAACCCAACCCAACCTAACCTAACCTAACCTAACCCAACCTAACCTAACCTAACCCAACCCAACCCAACCCAACCCAACCTAACCCAACCCAACCCAACCCAACCTAACCTAACCCAACATAACCTAACCTAACCCAACCTAACCTAACCCAACCCAACCCAACCTAACCTAACCCAACCCAACCCAACCTAACCTAACCTAACCTCACCTAACCTCACCTAACCTCACTTAACCTAACCTAACCCAACCCAACCCAACCTAACCTAACCTAACCTAACCTCACCTAACCTAACCTAACCTAACCCAACCCAACCCACCCTATCCAACCTTAACCTAACATAACCTAACCTAACCTAACCTAACCTAACCCAACCTAACCCAAACCAACCCAACCCAAACTAACCCAACCTAACCTAACCGAACCCAACCCAACCTAGCCTAACCCAACCCAACCTAACCTAACCTAACCCAACCTAACCTAACCTAACCCAACACAACCTAACCTAACCCAACCCAACCCTACCTAACCCAACCCAACCTAACCTAACCTAACCCAACCTAACATAACCAAACCCAACCTAACCTAACCTAACCTAACCCAACCCAACCCTACCTAACCCAACCCAACCTAACCTAACCTAACCCAACCTAACATAACCAAACCCAACCTAACCTAACCTAACCTAACCTAACCCAACCTAACCTAACATAACCTAACCTAACCTAACCTAAACCAACCCAACCTAACCCAACCTAACCTAACCCAACCTAACCTAACCTAACATTACCTAACCCAACCTAACCTAACCTAACTTAAACCAACCCAACCCAACCCAGCCTAACCTAACCTAACCTAACCCAACCTAACATAACCAAACCCAACCTAACCTAACCTAACCTAACCTAACCGAACCTAACTTAACCTAACCCAACCTAACCTAACCTAACCCAACCCAACCTAACCTAACCTAACCTAACCCAACCCAACCTAACCTAACGTAACCTAACCTAACCTAACCTAAACCAACCCAAGCTAACCCAACCTAACCTAACCCAACCTAACCTAACCTAACATTACCTAACCCAACCTAACCTAACCTAACCTAAACCAACCCAACCCAACCCAACCTAACCTAACCAAACCAAACCAAACCTAACCTAACCTAACCTAACCAAACCAAACGAAACGAAACCTAACCTAACCTAACGTAACCTAACCAAACCAAACCAAACCAAACAAACCAAACCTAACCTAACCTAACCTAACCCAACCCAACCCAACCCAACCCAACCTAACCCAACCTAACCTAACCTGACCCAACCCAACCCAATCTAACCCAACCTAACCTAACCTAACCCAACCTAACCCAACCCAACCTAACCTAACTTAACCTAACCCAACCCAACCCAACCTAACCTAACATAACACAACCTAACCTAACCCAACCTAACCTAACCCAACCCAACCTAACCTAACCCAACCCAACCCAACCTAACCCAACCCAACCTAACCTAACCTAACCCAACCTAACATAACCTAACCCAACCTAACCTAACCTAACCTAACCTAACCGAACCTAACCTAACCTAACCTAACCCAACCCAACCTAACCTAACCTAACCTAACCCAACCCAACCTAATCTAATGTAACCTAA
>NC_092822.1:142085000-142087500 GCF_023375885.2 Dermacentor andersoni | reverse complement strand
ACCTAACCTAACCCAACCCAACCCAACCCAACCTAACCTAACCTAACCTAACCCAACCTAACCTAACCTAACCCAACCCAACCCAACCCAACCCAACCTAACCCAACCCAACCCAACCCAACCTAACCTAACCCAACATAACCTAACCTAACCCAACCTAACCTAACCCAACCCAACCCAACCTAACCTAACCCAACCCAACCCAACCTAACCTAACCTAACCTCACCTAACCTCACCTAACCTCACTTAACCTAACCTAACCCAACCCAACCCAACCTAACCTAACCTAACCTAACCTCACCTAACCTAACCTAACCTAACCCAACCCAACCCACCCTATCCAACCTTAACCTAACATAACCTAACCTAACCTAACCTAACCTAACCCAACCTAACCCAAACCAACCCAACCCAAACTAACCCAACCTAACCTAACCGAACCCAACCCAACCTAGCCTAACCCAACCCAACCTAACCTAACCTAACCCAACCTAACCTAACCTAACCCAACACAACCTAACCTAACCCAACCCAACCCTACCTAACCCAACCCAACCTAACCTAACCTAACCCAACCTAACATAACCAAACCCAACCTAACCTAACCTAACCTAACCCAACCCAACCCTACCTAACCCAACCCAACCTAACCTAACCTAACCCAACCTAACATAACCAAACCCAACCTAACCTAACCTAACCTAACCTAACCCAACCTAACCTAACATAACCTAACCTAACCTAACCTAAACCAACCCAACCTAACCCAACCTAACCTAACCCAACCTAACCTAACCTAACATTACCTAACCCAACCTAACCTAACCTAACTTAAACCAACCCAACCCAACCCAGCCTAACCTAACCTAACCTAACCCAACCTAACATAACCAAACCCAACCTAACCTAACCTAACCTAACCTAACCGAACCTAACTTAACCTAACCCAACCTAACCTAACCTAACCCAACCCAACCTAACCTAACCTAACCTAACCCAACCCAACCTAACCTAACGTAACCTAACCTAACCTAACCTAAACCAACCCAAGCTAACCCAACCTAACCTAACCCAACCTAACCTAACCTAACATTACCTAACCCAACCTAACCTAACCTAACCTAAACCAACCCAACCCAACCCAACCTAACCTAACCAAACCAAACCAAACCTAACCTAACCTAACCTAACCAAACCAAACGAAACGAAACCTAACCTAACCTAACGTAACCTAACCAAACCAAACCAAACCAAACAAACCAAACCTAACCTAACCTAACCTAACCCAACCCAACCCAACCCAACCCAACCTAACCCAACCTAACCTAACCTGACCCAACCCAACCCAATCTAACCCAACCTAACCTAACCTAACCCAACCTAACCCAACCCAACCTAACCTAACTTAACCTAACCCAACCCAACCCAACCTAACCTAACATAACACAACCTAACCTAACCCAACCTAACCTAACCCAACCCAACCTAACCTAACCCAACCCAACCCAACCTAACCCAACCCAACCTAACCTAACCTAACCCAACCTAACATAACCTAACCCAACCTAACCTAACCTAACCTAACCTAACCGAACCTAACCTAACCTAACCTAACCCAACCCAACCTAACCTAACCTAACCTAACCCAATCCAACCCAACCGAACCCAACGTAACCCAACCCAACCCAACCTAACCTAACCTAAGCTAACCCAACCCAACCCAACCTAACCTAACCTAACCTAACCTAAACTAACCCAACCCAACCCAACCCAACCTAACCTAACCCAACCTAACCCAACCTAACCCAACCCAACCTAACACAACCTAACCCAACCTAACCTAACCTAACCAAACCTAACCCAACCCAACCTAACCTAACCTAACCAAACCTAACCCAACCCAACCTAACCTAACCTAACCTAACCTAACCTAACCTAACCCAACCCAACCCACCCTAACCCAACCTTAACCTAACCTTACCTAACCCAACCTAACCTAACCTAACCTAACCCAACCCAACCTAACCTAACCCAACCTAACCCAACCCAACCTAACCTAACCTAACCTAACCCAACCTAACCTAACCCAACCCAACCTAACCTAATCCAACCCAACCTAACCCAACCCAACCTAACCTAACCCAACCTAACTTAACCTAACCTAACCTAACCGAACCTAACCTAACCTAACCTAACCTAACCTAACCCAACCCAACCTAACCTAACCTACCCTAACCCAACCCAACCTAACCTAACCTAACCTAACCCAACCTAACCTAACCTAACCCAACCCAACCTAACCTAACCCAACCCAACCCTACCTAACCCAACCCAACCTAACCTAACCTAACCATACCTAACATAACCTAACCCAACCTAACCTAACCTAACCTAACCTAACCTAACTGAACCTAACCTAACCTAACCCAACCCAACCTAACCTAACCTAACCTAACCCAACCCAACCTAACCTAACATAACCTAACCTAACCTAACCTA
>NC_092822.1:141895000-142077500 GCF_023375885.2 Dermacentor andersoni | reverse complement strand
CCTAACCTAACCTAACCTAACCCAACCTAACCTAACCCAACCCAACCTAACCCAACCCAACCTAACCTAACCTAACCTAACACAACCTAACCTAACCCAACCTAACCTAACTCAACCCAACCTAACCCAATCCAACCCAACCTAACCCAACCCAACCTAACCTAACCTAACCCAACCTAACCTAACCTAACCTAACCGAACCTAACCTAACGTAACCTAACCTAACCTAACCCAACCCAACCTAACCTAACCCAACCTAACCTAACCTAACCTAACCTAACCCAACCTAACCTAACCTAACCTAACCCAACCCAACCTAACCTAAACTAACCCAAACCAACCCAACTCAACCTAACCTAACCTAACCCAACCCAACCCAATCCAACCCAACCCAACCTAACCTAACCTGACCTAACCCAACCCAACCTAACCTAACCCAACCCAACCCAACTCAACCCAACATACCCTAACCTAACCTAACCTAACCTACCTAACCTAACCCAACACAACCCAACCGAACCTAACCTAACCTAACGCAACCCAACCCAACCCAACCCAACCTAACCTAACCTAACCTAACCTAACCCAACCTAACCTAACCTAACCCAACCCAACCTAACCCAACCCAACCGAACCTAACCTAACCCAACCTAACCCAACCTAACCCAACCTAACCCAACCTAACCTAACCTAACCTAACGCAACCCAACCCAACCCTACCCAACCTAACCCAACCCAACCCAACCTAACCTAACCTAACCTAACCCAACCTAACCTAACCTAACCTAACCCAACTTACAGGCACTCAGACGCTCTCTCCATCGCACACACATAAATCTTTTCACACGCAAACACGCGCACTTTTGCCCGCAGGCATGCATGCTGAAATACGAATACGCACGCTCGCACACGCGCACAATAACACGCCACCATGCATGCGCCGCAAGCACGCAAGCGCACGCACACATGCACTAAAACACGCAGATACAGGCATGCATACGCACCGCGAACGCTGACACACGCATACACGCACTCACGTGCAAGCATATGCAAATATGGAGGCACTGGCACACACGCAGTCTCTCTCCCTCGCGCATACACACGCTGTTTCTCCCTCGCACACACGCACACTTTCTGTCTCCCACGCACACAAACGCACTCACCCTCACACGCACGTACTCTCTCTCCATCCGTCATACGCACGCACGCACGCACACACACATACACACATACTATACGCACGCACAGGCATCCATGCGCACACAAACACGCACGCATTTGTTCGGAATCGTGCATGCTGAAATTCGAAAACACATTGGCACGCATACACGTTCACACGCGGCCACGCATACACCGCAAGCGCGCGCACACGCGCACGCAAACACGCCGCGAACGTTCACACATGCATACATGCACTCGCGCGCATGCAAACGCAAATACGGAGGCACACGGCCGTACAATCATACACAGAGCGCACAGGCGCATACAAGCATACCCAGGCGCGCTCAAGACATGCACACGCATAACCACTCTGTACCATCTCGGCTGTTTCTGTTAGCACGCGCAGGTTTTTGAACCTGCGCGTGCTAATAGGCTGCATAACACACCTTGGCCACCGCGGCCGCATTTCCATGGGGGTGAAATGCGAAAACGCCCGTGTACTTTGATTTACGTACACGTTAAAGTACCCCAGGTGGTCCAAACTTCCGGAGTCCCCCACTACGGCGTGCCTCATAATCGTAAAATTGTTTTGGAATGTAAACCCCGATAATTGAATTACCATTACCTTCTCAATGCCAACTGTAATAAACCGCTTTATGGTTTAAATTTGCCGTTCTTCCAGTCATTGTGCCCTCTGGCGGGAGGATGCAAAACGATTTCCTCCGTAAGTGGGACTTCACCGCCTCTGTGACTTGTTTTAACTGCTTTAACGCACCACCAATGTTCTGACTAAGTGCCAAAATACATATGTTGTACTCTTGTTGTAGTCATTTGAAACTTTTTGACCCTGAGCCGATATTCTGAATTACAATTTTCAAAAAAAATTTCCCATTGAGTTACACTTGTGCGTTGCTGTGAAGCTCCGAAGGAGAGTGTCGAGAATTCCTGGACATGCTGTATACGCAATGCCTCATGACCTCGAGCGTACCGGAATCTTGGAAGAAGGCTAACACAATCCTAATCCATAATAAAGGGGATGCCAAAGACTTGAAAAATTAGAGACCGATCAGCTTACTGTCCATTGCCTACAATATATTTACTAAGATAATCGCAAATAGAACCAGGAAAACCTTAGACTTCTGTCAACCAAAGGACCAGGCAGGATTCCGTAAAGGCTACTCAACGATAGACCATATTCACAATATAATCCAGGTGATGGAGAAATCTGCAGAATATAACCAGCTCTTATATATAGCTTTCATTGATCACGAGAAAGCGTTTGATTCAGTCGCAACCTCAGCAGTCATGGATGCATTGCGTAATCAAGGTGTGGAGGAGCCGTATGTGAAAATACTGAAAGATATCTATAGCGGCTCCACAGCCACTGTAGTCCTCCATAAGGAAAGCAACAAAATCCCAATAAAGAAAGGCGTCAGGCAGGGAGATACGATCTCTCCAATGCTATTCACAGCGCATTTACAGGAGGTATTATGAGACCTGGATTGGGAAGAATTGGGGATAGGAGTTAATGGAAAATACCTTATTAACTTACGATTAGCTGATGATATTGCCTTGCTTACTAACTCAGGGGCCCAATTGCAATGCATGCTCACTGACCTGGACAAGCAGAGCAGAATGGTGGGTGTAAAAATTAGTCTGCAGAAAACTAAAGTAATGTTTAACAGTCTCGAAAGAGAACAGCTGTGTACGATAGGTAGCGAGGCACTGGAAGTGGTAAGGGAATACATCTACTTAGGGCAGGTAGTGACCGCGGATGCGGATCATGAGACAGAAATATTCAGAAGAATAAGAACGGGCTGGGGTGCGTTTGGCAGGCACTATAAGATCATGAACAGCAGGTTGCCATTACCTCTCAAGAGAAAAGTGTATAACAGTACGGTCTTACCAGTACTCACCAACGGGGCAGAAACGTTGAAGCTTACGAAAAGGGTTCTACTTAAATTGAGGACGACGCAACGAGCTATGGAAAGAACAATGATGGGTGTAACGTTAAGGGATAAGAAAAGAGCAGATTGGGTGAGGGAACAAACGCGAGTTAATGATATCTTTATTGAAATGAAGAAAAAGAAATGGGCATGGGCAGGGCATATTACGAGGAGGGAAGATAACCGATGGTCATTGAGGGTTACGGACTGGATTCCAAGAGAAGAGAAGCATAGCAGGAGGCACAAGAAAGTTAGGTGGGCAGATGACCGGGGAAGTTAGAGAAGTATGGGAGAGGCCTTTGCCCTGCAGTGGGCTTAGCCTGGCAGATGATGATGATGATGATGATGATGATGGCAATGGCTGCCTGCACTCTTGCTTGGAAAGGCTGCAGTAATAAAGGGCCTCTCACCAGGTCTGGCCATATTAAGCTGACAAGCGCAGGGCATACAATGAGCGTCAGCGATCGTGTTTGCAAAGAAAAACATCGCTACGCGCCGCGGAAAGGTCTGAAATTTCAATTCGAATGCCATTGTTCCTTCTCCTCGCAGCCGCTGCGCTCCAAATGGGACGGTGACGTACTCGCGTCCCTGCGCCTACGTATTCGGGTCCGCAGTGTGACGTCGCTCGTGGTGACCCGTGACTTCGAGAATTATTCAAGACACTATCTGTTATTTGTGTGAGCTTTTGCTTGAATTGACGAATGGAAGATTAGAGAAATAATACTACACACAAACAGAATGCCTGCGTGTTTTTTGTTTTCCTACGCACCAAAGCAAGAGAGCTGTACTTGCGCTTCGTCTGCTTCTTCGCAGAGTCGTGCAGTCGGGTGCGCAGGTACCAAAGCTATGCCATTTTCTACTGTGCTCCAGCGAGTGATCATGCTCTGCGATCCGGTTGTTCTGCCTTAGTATTCGTGTAGCACTGAATTATACCACTAGTACCTTGTGAGCAGCGCTCAAAACAGTGCTCTGTGCGAAACCAGACGATCACAACTTGTGCGCAGCGCAGCAAAAAAATGCAAGGAGAACAAGAAATGAAGGGGGGAGGGGGGAGTGATGTATGCGACACGCAATTCATGGGGTCCGGTATGGGAGAACGCAGAGAAGGAATTTCGCATGCGGTGGCTAGACGGGGCGAGTGGAGAGAGTGTCTCTTTATGCAGTGGATCACGCCTCCTGAAATCATGGGTTCGTGGCACTGAAATATTTCTGTCTCGGCTATTGATGAGCCGACTGAAAACTTTTGCGGCAGAACGCTCCCTAGAGGAAACGTAAGAACTTTCAGCGTATTACCAAAATTTACTATGGTGCCTAGTGAGGGTCCTTTAAGCACACGTCCCCGCCTGTGCACTGTAGAATGGGAGTTTACGAGCTTCCGTTTTCCAGCGGTAACGTCTATATTAGCGAAATAGGTCAATGCTTGGACATTAGATTGTCAGAGAATAGGTACTCGCTAGCGGGTAATGCCTACTCACATATCGCGCAGCATTGCTCTGAGCATGCGTGTACTCCAATATACGAAGACATCCCAATACTTTCCGCACATAGCAATCAAACTGCGAGGGAGATTATTGAGGCCTACCATATCAGAAAAAAGGATAGCGTTGCGTAAGTACGCCTTCATTAGAGTTGCATGACAGTGAATTTGCATTTTAAACCACTTCATAGTGGAGCATTAGATTTCAGGCTTTTGTTGTTTGCCGGCGGACTGATAATAGCATCGACGGGAGAGCACGTGTATATAGGTTGCAGCATTTAGGTTGTGGTACGCCTTCTAATAATATTAGTTACGAGTTCATCGCTGTCGTGTGTGTTTCCTGCCATCTATTTTTGTCGGCTTGCGCTGCCCCCTCAAGGTGTTCAATCAGTAGCAACGTACCAAAATGTCGCTTCTTTTTGATTTCGTACACTACAGTACAATTGGCATGCAAAGGGAGAAGTATATAATGGCGCCTCATTACCGGTCACATTGCGCGGACCATGAACAGATGGTACGAGAAGGCCCTTGCAAGGCAAAACTGCTCAAGAAGTCATTTTTTCCAAAGTCTATACAAGAATAAAATACGTTGCCTGCTGGTATCTGCAATGTCGTGTCAAATCATGTATTTTTTGCCTTGTTGAAGTGGCTCAACTGTCCCGTTTAGTTGAACTTTTGTTGCATTGTCCATGTATAATTTTGCGTGTTTGGAAAGCGCTGTAACTTTTTTGAAGCTTTCTTTTCTTTTCTTTCTTTTTTGCCACATACGTTGTGTATAAAAAGAAACTTTTGTGAACGTTTCTAGTTACAGGCAAAGCTTTTCCCCCAATGTAATGCATTTTGGTGCCTGTGAGTATTAAATAAATAAATAAATAAATAAATCGCTAAACTCGAACGTTTAAGTGATTGAGGTTTCATTGGGGAATCCCTGGCAGCCTTCAAGCAGCGTTATTGTCCCAAACTCGGCAAAGATCATATTAACCAAACAGTCTTCTGCGTCATATGTGAAACTTCGGGCAGAAAAAGCAGCTGCCATTTAATTCGTTCGTTCCAAGAACAACCGCTGAATGGAACCACCTCCCTCCTACATTTCTGCCATTGCACATGCAGAAGGATTCAACATCGCCTTGGAAAATGCCTTGTAACCTTTCTTATCTAATTTCACTGTACACATTTGTATCCATACCACTCCTTTCTGTAGTGCCTTCGGGCCCTGAAAATATTCTCAATAAATAAGTAAATATTTGTAGGAGCACCGAGTTTGTGCTGAGACAGAGGTTCAACCTCGGTATCGTACTCATAATTTGTTTTTGTTTCCTGTTGTGAGCAAGCTACAGAAGTTCGAGAGAGTTCGCAAAGACAGTTTTGTTTTACCAGATTTACGCAATCATGTGAAATATTTCATGGTTTACTCAGTAAATAAAATAAAAAGGACGAGGTTTGTTTGAAACTTAAGGTAGAAATAATAACTTTATTGGAGGCGCAAGTACAATAAATTTTAGGTGCTTTGAAAACAACAATTATTTGGGCTAGATGGTGCACACTTGAAGTAGGAAAGAACCGCACCAACTAAGGCATTCATGAGCGGGAGACCGAAATAGGACAAGGCGGTTGTCTTCTGTGGGATCTGCCGCACCTGACTATCTTAGTTGGCGCTGTTCTTTTCTAGTTTGGGTGCTTTCTTGCTTCTAGAACTAGCTCGCCTGGTCAATCCGTCTCATCTCGGGCTGAAACAGTGCAATATAACAGGAGGTGAGAAAGGCACAGACTGTTGTCTGTGCCTTTCTCACGTCCTGACAGACAACGGGGCATTCAGTGCCGTTGTCGTTCCCTTTATCATGTCCTGTTATTTTGCGGTGTTTCCGCTCAAGTCATGAACCAACCAGCCAGAACGAGTACGTAGCATGATGCTTTTTAGCGCAAAGAACTCGAAAGAAAGAAAACTGTGAGAGAGTTTGTTGAGCTAAAAAGCATCATCTTAAGTAAACACCTGCTCGCCCAAGAAGTTATCCTCCCGAATGAGTACGCTGGTGCTTTCTTTTCTGCTGAGAATGCTAATCCACAACTCGTCTGGTATTCGCCGAAAAGAGTGAGTGGCACGACGAGTTGGCATGCGTGTCGGAAATGTCGCGCCTTCCTGTGTACTCCAAGAGAGAAAGCAGTGTAGATGTGACCAATCCCACGCCTAGCAGGAGAAAAGGTCCATGGAAGTGCGACATAGCAAGTGGGTGGAGTACCGGCTCATTACGGTGAGTCCTTCCGCTTGTCCTGAACATTGCTTGTCGCAACCAGATGGAGACCAGTCCACCCGCCTGCAGCTGGGCGATCCTGCAATGATATGCAACACATTTTATAAGCAGATCGTTTTCTTTGTAATTACATCCGCGTGTCATCTTCATACAAAATGTCAAAAGTAGTAG
Organism: Dermacentor andersoni; assembly: GCF_023375885.2. NCBI lineage: Eukaryota > Metazoa > Arthropoda > Arachnida > Ixodida > Ixodidae > Dermacentor > Dermacentor andersoni. Next base: position 142,070,496 of record NC_092822.1, on the reverse strand, counting down.
TCAGGCGGAAATGATATTGTATTTCTGGTTCTTCTATATGTCCAAAAGCACAATGCTGGATACGACAGAATTATTTCGAATGCTATAGTCACGCGCATCGAAGGAATCGCTCTACAACAAAGTGGCCTGCGTAACGAAGGAATTCTGAACCGGTTATTTTTTAGCTGTACGGCAAGCGACCTTTAGAGCGAAGTGGCCTGCATAACGAATGATTTCGAAGCCAAGGTCTTGGCTATAAAGTCATTTGACTGTACTTAACTAGTCATTACAAACGTAAAGCAGCTGTTATAACGCGGAAAGCAGACCAACATTCTGACTCTTTAAGTCACCTACGGCCTATGCGCCGCGGTAATAATTGGCCTATTTTATGCATACGCGGGCCATACGCAAGTGGCTAATTCATATGCGGCCTAATCTATGCTGGCTCTGCCTATGGGGCCCACGTGTGTGCGGCTTATGCATATGCGGCTTCTCGATATGCGACTTGTTGTCACGAGGGTGCCTTTGTTGTTTGGTAAGGTCGCTTAATAATGGGTCGCATACTGAGAACGTTGTTATGCGGTAGTTTAGATCCCATATGCCCAGTTTATTAAGCGGCTCGAAATGATTGGGTCTGATTTGCTATTTTGGCAAAAAGAGAGAATGCTGATGAATCAGTCAATCAATCAAGGGAACATTTATTTCTCCATAATAAATATGGGGGCAGCGGTAAAAGAAGCAGCGAATTGTAGCTTAACAAGGCTTCGCCTATACGCAGTTTGACAGCAAGCGAGCCGTGGTACACATCTAAATAATACATGTGCAGGAAGTAACAAAAACCTACAGTGTAAGCTCTGCACAGGCCCAATAAACATCGAAATGGGTGTCAAATGAGATGCATCAATGCGAAATGAAGTGTAAAGTAGTGAAAACGAAACACATGACTGCAGAGAAATCAATACCACTTGCAATAAATCAATACAGATGAAAAGAAGAAAGAAATCTTAAGAGGTGAGATGCACGCGCGAAAAGGTGATACAAACATCATCTTTCATAGCATGTATTGAGAAATGCAATCTCATTCACCAAATAAAAGAACTAAAACGTAATTATTCAAATAATTTAAAGTGTAACGCGGGAAAGCAACCTCATAATCGAAAAGTCGAAAAAGAAAGGAAACGAAAACGTGAGAAAAGCATGTCGACGAACTATCCAATGCCTATGCAGGGATCTATTCGAAGCGAAGCTTTCGTATTGAGAATACTGCGATTCCATAAATTTGGTCATTTCAATCGAGCACGTTCGGCATAAAGGAAACTCGGGCACGCATGTTCTCTCGTTTACGCGTAATAGGCACTGTGACAAACGGTATATAGGCCTGTATTTCTTTATTTCTTATTTATTTTAGATGTACTGACCGCTTCTTGAAACGTACCCCGTACTGGGTATGCGAGAGTGTATGGAAGTGTTCATCAGCTTAATCAACCCGCGAACGCGATTCTTGGCTGATCCTCCGTTGTGGGCATGCGTCATTGTAGCAAAATCATAGCCATCATGAAGAGGCGGCGATTATCTCAAAGAGCTAGTTGTCATTGGCACGGCAGGTACCTGTCAGGTCTTGGCAAACTCCCTGTTGTATTTGACATTGCTTGAAAACAAAACATCATGATCATATTTGGCATGCAGACACACTTCCTGGGTTAACCACCGTTTTCAGTATGTGCCCTATAGTGCGGAATTTTATTACCACCATGAACACGCAGCGATCACTTCAAAGAAATAGGTAGCCATTTGCATGACATGTATTTCACGCTTCTTGTCCATTCCTTCGTTGTTGATATGTGACATTCTATGCAAACCTTCATTATAATAATTAACAAGCAGATATGCTTCTTAGACAAACTCCAGTTGTTATTAAGTTTCATTACACTCAAATCATTTCCATTGTTATCAGCATGCGGACAGGCTTCTTTCTTAGCCTATCCTACATTCTGGGTATGTGCCATAGCATGGTGATTGTAATCTTCAACAACAAATGATATCTCAAAGAGCTGTACTTAAACCTCTTTATAACAAAACGGGATATAACGAAATAATGGATATGGCGAAGCAAATATAATTCCCCTTGGCATTGGCTGGGATAACTTGGTAATTGGGAATAAAGAAGAAAAAAATGGGACCTTTTTGATATCATGCAGTTTCTCGCTAGCTTAACTTGTGCGTGAGCCAACACGCGTTCAAGGGCAAGTGTGCTCAGTGCTAGACCTTATCTTTGTGTCCGCATCTTTAGCCCCTCAAGTTAGCGTAGAACCGGGTAAATCCGACCATAAAACGATTTTATTGACGGTTGACAATCTTGGCACGGGTCCAAGGCACCCTTGTACTGACAACAGAATTTTGGTTAAGGAATACACAAGGGCAAATGATGAAAGTATCATTGATCTTTTAGGAAATGTGGACGATGGTGTTGACGATAATACGTTGGACGCTAACGACCTATGGTTCAAATTAAAAGGCGGGATTGTACACTGTGACAGTAATTTTATTCCTAACAGAGAGAGAGAGAGAGAAATAAACTTTATTGTGAGACCAGGCTTCTTGAGCCCAAAGGTGGGTGGCCTCCTCAGTCCAGGTAGCCATGGCTCGCTGCCGCCGCCCGAGCCCTTTTCACCAACCACAGCTGGCTGTCAGGGTCTTGCGTCACCAGCAGAGCCTCCCACTGGTCTTCCAATTCTTCTTCTGAATCCGTCTCTTTCTGCATGTTATCGCCTGGTGGTGATGATGATGGTGGTGCTTCTCGATTATTCCTGCATCTAAGCACCATATGGCGCAAGGTGTTGGGCGTGTCCGGCGGGCAGAACTTGCAGTCTCGCCCGTAGATGCCCGGGTACATGGCGTGCAGCAGTGTTCTGTGTGGGTAGGTTCTTGCCTGTAGTGCTCTCCAGGTTACCGCTTGGTCCCTACTCCTCGTCTTATGCGCGGGCGGGTAGCGACGCCTCTGCTTCCTGTGTTGCGCCAAGATATCCGAGTACTTATTGGATATCCGTTCGTCATCCTTGTCACAGTCGTTGGTCCGTGTTCTCTGCGCGTCGGAGATGGCTCGGCGTGCATGATCTCGAGCCGCGGCGTGCGCCGCCTGGTTCCCCGTGAGAGACTCGTGTCCCGGCGTCCAGATGATTTGTGCTGCTTCTATCTTGGTGCTGTTCAAGACCTGAAGTGCTGTCTTTCCAATTTTTCCGTTCATGTACCTTCTGCATGCTTCTTGCGAGTCCGTCACCACGGTAGCCATGGCCTTCTTGCACGTTGCGATGGCCAGGGCTATGCCCACCTCTTCCGCTGTGCTCGCGTCATTGGCACGTATGGATGTGGCTGTAAGTTGTTCGCCCTTCTCGTCGACCACGCGGATTGCAAATCGGTCGTTGGTACTCTACGCAGCTGCATCCGTATATCTCACGTTTTCTTCTTTGCTGTTGGTGCGTTCGAGTATGCGCTTGAGCGTCTGTATTCTCGCCTGTCTCCTTTCCTTGTCGTACTCGGGATGCATGTTTCTGGGAATGGTACTTATGTGTAGCTTCTCTCTGATCTCGTGTGGGATACGCTGAGGTAGGTGCCTTTCATCCTTGACTTGGTAGCCCAGATCTTGCAGCAGGGCTCTTCCCGTCTTTGTCAGCTTTAGTCTCTCCAGTTGGTTGACGTTGTGCGCTTCCACGAGCTCTTACCCCGTGTTGTGGACTCCCATTTTGAGTAGTTTTGCTGTGGACGTGGAGGGGGACAGGCCCAAGGCAATTCTGTATGATTTTCTGATGAGGGCGTTTACTTTGTCTCGTTGACTGTTCTTCATGTCAACGTATGGGGTCCCGTACAAGACGATGCTCGTGAGCAGCGCTTGTATCATTTTCGTGCAGTCTTCTTCCTTGAGTCCGTGGCTTTTGCTCGTCACTCTTTTGATAAGGTGGGTTATTTGTTGCACTGTTCTCTGAATTTTTTCCAACATCTGCTCCCCCGGCCCCGTCCTTTTGAATCAGGAGTCCGAGGATGCGGAGCGTCGTAACCTGCGGAATCATGATGCCTCTCACCTTTACTACCGGGTCTGGTGTCTGCTGCGGTTGTCGGCCTCTTGTGCGCTTTCTTAGCACAAAGAGCTCCGATTTTTGAAGTGCGCACGTCAGTCCACATGCTTCCAGGCACTTTTCCGTAGTGTCAACCGCTTCTTGCAGAGCGTCTTGCTGTTTACCCGTCGACTCTCCCGTAGTCCAGATGGTGAGGTCGTCAGCATACATTGCGGGACCAATCCCTTTTATTTGCTTCAGTTGCTTGGGTAGTGAGCTCATCGCCAGATTGAATAGCATGGGCGAAATGACGGAGCCTTGTGGCGTTCCCTTTCGCGGTATGTCGAATTTCTCAGAGCGTAAGTTGCCTATCCCCACTGTGGCTGTCCGTTCTTTCAGAAAAGCTTTGATGTAATTTTTATTTTTTCGCCGCAGTTATATACGTTGAGGTGCTGCAGTATGGCTTCGTGTGACACGTTGTCCAAAGCCCCTTTCACGTCAAGTGCGAGGATGGCTCTCTTGCTGTGCGTGTCCAGCTTGTCGATGACGTTTTCCTTGATTTGCAGCAACACGTCTTGCGCGGACAGGTGAGCTCTAAATCCGAACATAGTGTTTGGGACGTGTTCGTTGTCTTCGAGATAGTCGATCATGCGGTTGTGCACCATGTGCTCGTAGAGTTTTCCAGTACACGAGGTTAGGGATATAGGTCGAAGGTTCTGCACGCTGATGGGCTTGTTGGGTTTAGGTATCATGGTTACCTCGGCATGTTTCCATTCCGGTGGTACTTTAACGTGTTCCCAGCACTCGTTGATGTATTTTAAGAGCGCTTCTACAGAGGGTCCGTCAAGGTTCCGGAGTGTCTTGTTGTTTATTCTGTCGTACCCCGGCGCCGTGTTGCGGGTGAGCTTGCTCAAGGCCCTCTCGATTTCTGCTTCTGTGAAGGGCCGATCCAGTTCTATATTTGGCTTGCCTCGATACTCGTCGAAGTGCGAATCTACAGTTATCTTCCGCTCCGTACCGAGGAACTTCTCCTTCACTTCTGTGATAATTTCTTCCTCTTTCCTCGGGTGGTTGTGTATGAGTCGCTACACTTTCTGTTTTGCGGCGTTCTTGTTCTCCTTCTTTGATAGGAGAGTCTTGAGCACCACCCAAGTGCGCTTGCTGCTTAAGATACCTTGTAGCTTGTTACATGTTTCGCGCCAGTTCTTTCTTTCAAGTTGTTCAGAGTACTCTTGCGTTTCCTTGATCAGCTTAGAGATTCGAATTTTGAGTTTCCGGTTGCACTTGTTACGCTGCCAGCGTTTGGCGAGACCCCTCCGCGCCTCCCACAGGTGGAGTAAGTGCGGGTCGACCACGGGAGTGACTTGCGACAGCTGGATTGTCCTCGTATGCTTCTAGGCTCTTTCCACGACTCCTCTGATCCATATTTTTATGTCGTCTATCGTCGCAATAATGGCGCTCTCATCTTTGCGAAATGCCTGCCAGTCTGTGATCTTGGCTTTTCCGATCTTAATCGCTGCTTTGTGGTGCGGAATGATCGTTTGCACTATATAATGGTCGCTACCAAGATTCTCGTCCATGCAGCTCCACTCATACTGTTTGAGTCCGTGTACGAATGTGAGGTCGGGGCTGGTGTTTCTAGATACACTGCGGGTCTGCGGGTCGTTGAGTAGCGTGAGGAGGTGTTGTTGGGCTACGTTGTGCACGTCTTCTCCTTTTTTGTTTGAGGCCGCATAACCCCAGGCCACATGGGGAGCATTAAAATCTCCAACGACTATCAGCCCGTTACCCTTGCTCAGCTTCTTCACCTCTCTCATTAGCTTGTCTAGATCCTTTAGGTGGTCCTTTGGTGGGCTGTACACGTTTAACACAGAGGCATTGCTGCTGTTTTTTCTCGGGTACAATTTCTACGAGGGTGTGTTCAATGCGGTGTTAGATGTCGTGTCGTTGAGCGTTGATGGCCTTCTTGGTCAGGATTGCTGTCCTCGTTTTACCGTCAGTGACGTGAGGTAACCACTGACCTTGAAATCTTCTGCTTCGGTTTCTTGTAAGGCTATAATATCTGGGTCAAACTGCTTGCAGAATTGTACAAGGTTGCTTCTCTTACTCCGGATAGAATGACAGTTCCATTGCCAAATTTTGAGCCGTGGGTGTTGCTTGTAGTCGTCTTTCTCTTTAGTTAGCCTCGCCATCTTTTCGCTTAGGGTCTGCATTATCTTGGCTTCTCTCGCAGGGTACATAGGTTTCTTGCGAGCATTATCTCTTTCTTCTAGCATGTGAATGCATTGACTGAAACTTTCTCCGGATTGCGTCATTTTGGTCTGTAGAGCCTGAATCTGGTTCTCTATTTCGTTCTTGAGAGATTGGAAGCCAGTCTGTATCATCTGTGTTACCGTGTTTTGCATAACCTGCGTTACTGTGAACAGTGTGGTTTCCATCATGACGGTCACGTTGGCATTGATGCGGTCTTCAAGTGTCTTGAGGTCGTTCTGGGTTATCGCCGCTTGGTTCGACAGTGTTGATGGCTCTGGTCGTGTTGGTGATGGTGGTGGGGATGAAGACCGCGGTAGAGGTGTTTGCGATTGCTGGGTCTGTTCTCTCCGTAGTTGTTCTATTTCTCGCATCAGGTATTCGAGCTGTTTTTCTGTGCTGGCTTCCTTCTCTTGTGTCTTCTTTTGCTGTTCTAGCTCTCACTTTAATTCATCGTTCTGTCTTCGGAGAATCATTATCGTGTCTTCGTACCTCGAGTGTCTGGTGGTTTGAAGGCCATTATTTTCCTTCGACGTATGATTGTGCCCTCTGACGACGTTGGCCCAGCTTACCTTGCGCTGGGTGTTGTCGTGTTCCACGCCCGTTGCCGTTGTCCGGGGGTCGCACTGTTGTCTTTCCCTCGATCGCGATACCGACTTGGATCTTTTTGTCTGCTCGGCTACATTCAGTGACTGTGGCGATGGTGATATAGTCATCATGTGCTCGTTGTCGTTGATAGATACTACGCTGGCCTGGTAGCAGAAGTGTCTCTGTCTCAATCTTGAGCGCTCCCTGACTCTCAACGGTGGCGGGGCCGGTTTCAGCTTCCTTCAACAGTCTCTACTCGCCGTTTCATGGGACATTCCGCAGAGCTTACATTTCGGTTCGTATTGGTGGTTATTTGGATCAGCGTTGTGTTCTCCGCAGTTGTGAATAGTTCATCGTTTGGATTAGGGCAGACGTCTTGTCTGTGTCCTATCTCCCCGCAAGATCTGCAGTACTGCACTGACATTCGGTTGGGACTGCAGCGAGTGAGCGTACATCCAACTTTAACGTAGAACGGAACGTGCGGGCCCTCGAAGGTGATCACTGCCGACGTCGATCTTCCCAGCATTCTAGCGTACAGGATTTTGCACTTGTTGGTCGTTGCTAGTAGATCTACTAGCTGCTCGTCGGTGGTGCCTTCCTCTATTCCGTGAACAACGCCACGTACAGTGCCCGGAATTGGCTTGAGGTACGGTGTGACTTCGTATGTTGCATGTCCTATTTCGATGCTTATTTCTGCTAGTTTAAGTGCGCAATCCTCTTCTTCGGTACTCGCCAGAATTAGGTTTTGTTGCCACTGTGTCTGTATGATCACCTTGGCGTAGAGCTCCTGGGATGTGACTCCGCATGCTTGGACTAATCCTCTTGCTATCACTCCGTCTTTCCAGTTTGACACTTTCACGCCGGCTTTAGGTATGTAAACAATCTTGTAATGGTTTTCTGGTAGCGGTGGGGTCGTTGTCAAGCGAGGCCGTGGCTTGCGTGCGTTGTTGTGGCCCCGTGGCTTTTGAGAGGCTTGCCGTTTTCCATCATTCGTGTTCTGCCCCGTGCTGTGTTCGCATGAGAACTCCTTCTGCGTCTTCGACGTTGCGAAGGATTCTTTCTTCTGTTGTCGCGCTAGTAGCATCACCCACGGTCCGGTCTTGCATAGTGTTTTTCCGCTGTTGCTGTCGAACGTCGGCTCCGTGTCGTTCATCTCTGCTTCATTATTTGTTATTCCTGTTATGGAGTTCGTTCGGTCACCTTCCATAATGCTAGGTTGCCGCTACGTTTGAAGAGAGAAGAAACATTAAAAAAGCCCTTGTCAGGCGGCCCGGCGTGCACGTGGATCTCGAGGCACGAGGCGCGGAGCCTCAGGAAGCAGGGCTCGGCGATCGCGAGTAGGCTTAGCTGGGCACGGCCGTAACCTTGCAAGTTTCAGGATTAGTACTTGCGTGAAGAATAAACTCACGTCGGTGTAGGTGGTCTGTCTGAATGGCGCTTCTTGAGCTGAGTCGAATGCTGGGGACAGTCAAGCGTTGCGAGGGGGCGATCCGCAGGAATTGCAAACTGAATCGGGAGCACATGTAGAGCAAGTCTGCTCGGTTTGCCCTCTTCTTCTTCCGTCTATTCCTAACAAGCTCAACAAAATAAAACAGAGAACGCCATGGATTACAAGAACTATCATCTTCTATCCTCTGCTTCCATCTATTCCTAACAAGCTCAACAAAATAAAACGGAGAACGCCATAGATTACAAGAAGTATCATACACCTGAAAAGAAGGGTTCAAAGGATGCGCAAGAAAAAAACATAATTTTACTATGAACGAGAAGGAAGGGGGTTAACCGATAACTCCACCATGGTTAATCAGCTTTCACGAGAACTGAAAGAAAGGTTAAGAAGCGCTAATACTTTACTCTAATACTTTACTTCAGTTCATGACGAATCAGCCTCCGAAATTCTGGCGGTATCTGTCAAAACCGAAAGCTGCTCCAATCAAATTGGACATTGCCGGTATAGCGGTTGAGCATGCGCGTACTATCGCTAACTCATGCAATAAATATATTTTGCCTGTCTTCTCCCGTGCCCGCGTCCCGAATATGCCCGTGTCAGCGCACAAATCGGCAATGCCTGAAATCCTGATAACAGAGTCCGGCATTTTGAATTTCCCGCAACAAATTGACGTTAAAAAATCGCCTGGCACTGATAATTCGTCAAGCACTTTCCTCAAGCGATACGCGGGTCAGTTGTCCCCCTTCCTGCATAAAATTTTCTGTGCATCACTTGAAACGGCAGTGCTTCCTGCGGAATATTTGTGCGCGAAGGTCGTGCCAATTCACAAAGGTGCAAACAAGCAGCTTCTGGACACATACAAGCCAATCTCCCTAACCAGCATATTGTCACGTGGGAGTGACGGTTAAGAAGGCAGCAAAACTGTGATTAACGAAACGAGCGTTTTATTGGGCGAACTTGTGCCCTCAAAAACAGGCTACACTCAAAGAACAACGGTAGCGGCGAACACGATCGGCAGTCGTCGAAATCTGATCAACGGGTCAAGCGTGTCGGCTTTTATACATCAATCATCCAATGTTCCAGACTAATCGCTGGGACCCGCGCGCCTTCCACAAAGTTCTACATTATTCGTGTCGCACACACATACAATCAGATTACGCAAAGTTTGGTCACAGTGGATGGAACCATCGATAACATTCCAGAAACTTCCAACACATGCAAGCGCGTCCTGCGCTGTGCGATAACATTTTTTAGGCGGTGAAACGTGTCGCCCGATGAAGACAAGAACACGTGTCAATACCCCCTCTTAAGAATCCACCCGATGCTGCAAACAAACGAATGTAATAAAGAAAAGCACTCGTAGCAATGAAAACAACAAAATAAGGAAGTTCATCAGCGTCCGTAAAAGGGTTTATGCGCCCCACGTGGACCACTTCAGATCATGTGCGGCGCCGCTGTGAACGCTGAATGCCGTCTCGCACCACCTCATAGTCCAGTGCACTAATACGGGGGATGACCTTGTAGGGTCCGAAATAGCGTCGCAATAGTTTCTCACTCAGTCCTCGTCGGCGTACCAAACACGGTCGCCGGGCTGGTACTCGACGAAGCGTCGTTAAAGGCTGTAGTGTCGGCTGTTGGAACGCTGCTGGTTCTTGATCCGTAGGCGGGCGAGCTGTCGGGCTTCTTAGGCGCACTAGAGATAAGTAGCGACGTCAAGATTCTCCTCGTCAGTTTCTCCTCGTCGGGTTCCGGCCGTAAACTAGCTTAAACGGCGTGATCTGTGTTGTTTCTTGCACCGCCGTGTTGTAAGCTGTGAGGCTTCGGGCTAACGTGCCCGGACCCGGCTAGCTAAGGTCTAAGGAGACACGTAGCTCGTCCCCACTCCGCAGCGCACGCAAAGGGGCGCCGTGGCGGGTTCGCTGACTCACTGGCAAGGCGCAGGGACGACTCCAGCCGTGGCACCAACGAATGGGGGTTTATTCCCTGTTATGTACAAAATGCCCGCACACTACAGGAATACGGCACTGGGCTGGCAGTCGCAGACTACGGGTGAAAGCTCCCGGGAAGTCTGCTCCGTCACGCTGGCTCTTTCGAGCGGGTTCGCCACACAAAAGGGGGCCGCCTTGCTCAGAGGGGTGCGGGACCAAGTGGGTCCCAAGAGCACCGAAAGTCAATCTGTCCGGGCGAAAGCGCCCGCGCATCTGCGGAAGGAGAGAGATGCCGAAGAGAGGGCGAGAGGGGCCCGCTCCTCAGGCACTGTTCTTACGCGCGACGCACGGCGTAACGTGAGTCGCGCGGGCAAGCAGCAGGCTCCGCTTCGCGCTGGCGCCAGCGGCCGCGGGGAATGTACGCTATCCAAAATGAGGCTTGGAACTGCGTGTCCCCAGCGATCGCGCGGGCGAATGGGTCAAGTCGCGCATGAACAGGAAGTCTGACCTGTTTTATTTTCTCAAGCGAAAATATCGAAGTCGAGACTCCGGTCGGTGCCTCCGGATTCCGGCGAAAGGACAGAGCTGTGGAAGGGCGCCAGCGCTGTCGCCTGCTGGACAGCTGCAGCGATGGTCACCGCGAACACAGAGTCCGAAGCGAGAGCACCGACAACGGAACGCAGTAGGGCAGGGTTGGCGTCCGGGTCCGTGTTCTGTAGCACCTGTGTGGCTGGATCCGTCCCGGGCTCCCCGGCAGCTGGCTGTGTCCCCCTCACGTGAAGCTTGTGCACCCCGCTGGAGTCATGGGACCGGCACAGCCACATCACACTGCAGACGCCGCAGTACACTGCCGAAAGGTCAGGGGCCATGACTGCTCCGCCCGAGGCCTCGACCATGGCTGATACCGTGCGGCCGCGGAAGATGCGTGGGATCTCTCGGCGGTTCATGTCGTTCTCCACCTTTCTTTGTTCCTTCCACCGTTTCGTCGACACGAAGCACAGCGGCGCTTCGGAGCCGGATTGGAAGGCCCACGTAGCGACATGACGGCGTGAAGGCAAACGGGAACCTGGCTGTGGAGACGCAGGCAACGACAGCACCTGGAAGGATGCGGAGATGGTAGAAGCGCTAGATTGGACCACGGGTAGCGCTGTGATCTCAGGAGCGATTGCGACCGCAGTGGCTTCCCGAACGGCTTGCGACTGGAGGTGCCTGCGGCGGCGGCGACGGCTCCCATGAGACCTGGACGAGTCGGTCGACGTCCTCGAGGCATGTTGGGACGGGTTCATTGCAGGCGTCTGTGTAGCACCAGCCTGACAATTAACACTTCACACAACTGCTCCGCACTCCGATGATGATAATAACAACACACCAACAGCAAATCTCACAGTCCGACGACAATGTTCGTACAGAGAACACGAAGCTCACATTGCGTCCATCAGCTAGCAAAACACGCGTCGTTCTGGCGCATTTACCTTTGCAGGGGGCTGCCAGAGGGAAGGAGGAGGCTCATGGAAAGGGGAATATTGGGCTTATGGTAGCCTCATGCGTCCCTCCGCCCGGTGCTGAAACGCTAACCATGCCTTTCATGTCACTCGAGCGCCACTGGAGGATAATGCTCCCCGGGTCGATCAGTAAGGCAACGGCTAGGTCCGGTATCACAGCTCACACCGGTGGGCTCGCGGATCACCCGTACGAAAAGTTATTGAGAAGGCATTGAAATATCGTTGGTCAATGTTGAGTTTTTTATTGAGGAATAATTGAGTTTGTAAGAGAATTGTTGGGTTGAGTGTTGAGGGCTCTTGAATATTGGCCACTGAAATTTAGTTGAAACACCATTGGGTATCTCAATGTTGAATAATTGTTAAGTTACCATTGACAGTCAATTGTGCTTAGACGGCCTGTTGTGTTCGTTTTGTTGAATGGTTGTTGGGTTACCATTAGTTCTGCGTTGAACTGACGTTGTGGTAGTTCTGTTGACCTGTTTTTTTTTTGTGGCAACATTACTTTTTGTATGGACAAGATTACTCTTAGTGTATCGCGTCTCCAGTGCGCATCCGCATATTGGACAACGTGTATATAGTATCTCATTGTACCATATCATAATCATCCGCCACCTACCTTTCCCTGTATTTCCCACTTCCCCATTCCCCAGTGAGCAGTAGCAGGCTAGAGACACGCTCTCCAGGCCGACCTCCCCTCCTTTCTCTCCATTAAAATCTACTTCTCCTCTCTTGTTGACCTGTTGAGTTATTGTCACAGTACTGAAAAGTACGTTGTGGCCCAGTTGAGATGACATTGAGATTTCATAAGTCGCCATTGACGTTTCATTGGGCTAGCAGATTTTTATTCATATATTGAAATTGCTTTGCTGTTCACACTTGCATGCCCCCGGTGCCTGCTCATAACTTTCCCAAACACAAAAAAAGCAAAGGAGAGACTGATCAATTTGAAGTACCTTTATTTACACTAAAGATGCGTGCACATGAAACATTAGTACAGTACATAAGGCACCATTACATCGAACCTGGAGGCATAGGCTAGTACCTACAGCACTCTAGCAGTATAAATACTGTGTAAATTTGGGGTACAGAAGAGTTTGTTGGTGGGATTTTCTCAATTTAGTGAGCTCATTTTCAGGTAATTTTTCTGGATTTGCACAAAGGTAATTAGAGTACTTTCTGGGGCCTTTTTCCCTATACCCAGCAACTAAATGGTACCTCAGTCAATAAAGAGATCAGGCAAGGCTAATACTTTGAACGATAACAGAAAAAATAATTATTTAGTAGAGAAAATTGGTAGTAACACACGCCTAACGCAATTCCAAACAGCCAAATAAATGTTCACCTGCATTTGCAGTATCAAGTACCCCAGAAATAGTCATAAAGGATGAGAAAAGGTTCCAATGACTGGACAGCCAGATTGGTGAGACAGTAAAAAACGCAAATAAATGCGTATACGAAACACCAATGGCCTCAATTGTGCAGGTAAAATGTTATTAAAATGCTACCACAATTTTATTCCATAAAATACATAGAAGTTTCATAAAAATTCGGACAAAGCAGTAACAAAGACGGGGGGAGATACAGCACCCGTGTTGAAAAAAAATTACAAGTGATATACATGCATATTTAAGCTCACGACAGCTTTTTCTCCAATATATACAAAAAAAAACACATGGACATACCGCATAAAAAAGTTCCTGCGCCTGGAGAATGCAGCACACTACAAAGCAGCGTCATGAGAACCGAAAAGTAGAGCTTAGTATGTTTGCATACCTACAAACAGGCATGTGACATGTCATGCCTTGAATGGATGAAATTCATAAATCTTACACACAAAGGAAGTTACCATCACCCTTATTGGCTTCCTCAGGAGACTCCTTGAAGTTGAACCAGAAAAATGTACATCAGTGTTAAAAACAAAGAGAAGATAAGACCCTATAGCGTTTCTCCTGAAATAAACAGCGCAAATAACTTCATGTATCAATTCTATGGACACTTCGCCAATTCGGTGTACATTTATATTTGACAACCACCCAAACAGAGACGAGAAGGATGAATTAAGGTAGGAACACGCATGAATGCTGACTGAACTACAAGTTTATTCGTGAAGACAAAGATTTTAAACACACTGGCTAACTTCACAAAGAAAAAGCCATGCATGCGCAGCAGAAACAGCCTGGCACAACAAAAAAGGACTGGAAGACGTCGTGTAGAATAAACATGTGCGTCATAAACTAACAAAAACAAAGGTTTGTCCCGTAAGTGATATTAACGAGAAGTACTGCAACAACGCTTTCCCACTAAGGGTCACAGAAATCTTGCTTATGAATTTTTCTTCGTGATCAATAAATAATGCTTCCATAAGTCCTCTTGCGTTCTCGTCTTTGTGATGAAACAATCATTCTTTCTGCTCTATACCACAACAGCAGAGGAGTTCCAGAAGCAATATTTATTGATCACAAACGAAACAAATGCATAACCGAGTTACCTGTTGCCCTTAGTGGGAAAAAGTTGCAGTTCCCAAAAGAGTATTTCTCGTTGGGTAGTATCACTTATCGGACAAATATTTCGCTTTTTCGAAAGATTTGTCCGATAGTTAAGTATGGACAGCTGGGCTAGTTGGTTATGATTAGCATTATGAAACATAGTTCCAGCGCACATTTGGACACGGACGAGGAGAGAAAGACAACACGAATGCCGGACTTCAACTGAATTTTATTTATGGAAAAAAGGGCTTTATGTACACAGGGGGAGGGGGTGGGAGACTGCTAGTGCGCAGGACCACTCAAAAATATTTCCTTGGTCTAGGCAAAGGTCATCAGAGGTGTCAAAAGAAAAATAAAAAGGAAAAACTTTTCCCTCTCTTTTTTACATCACTCAGTACATCTTGTTCATCTCCCGCCGTACCTTGCTGATTCGACACACCCGTTTGCCCTGAGATAATCAATTTCTTTTTCTTTTCCTTTTTCTTTTGATTGATTTTGAGAAACTGATTATTTCAGGGCAAACGGGTGTGTATCGGAACGCGTATCGGAACGCGTATCGGAACGCGATAACAAGCGCTTAGAGGGCCGACGTGAGCCCCTATGAAAGATGACGTGCCACTGTACAAAATTATCACTGAGCAGAAAAGCCGATCCTTATGTTCCAATTGTGTTCTCTTATACAAATTAAGGAAACGTTATTAGACAGGAACAAATGAAGAAATGCAATTTTACGCACGTGGGGCGCCGCTGCCTCTTCGCCTACCATTGTTTCAAACGATGTGACTGCGGCAGCGAGAGTTAGTAAAGCGCTTTTGCTCCGGGGCATGCGGTTTGCTTGAAAAAAGTGAACGGTGTGCTTATCATCTTACGCTTGTCAATGTCAAAATAGAAAAAGAAAGGCTACGTGCTCAAGAAAATTAGATTACTTACCTATCTGCATAAGTTCGGCTGCGACTGTTTCGGGGTGCCTTCTCTCCAACAGGCATCATGACCTCTGCCGCGCTACTCATCAAAACAACCAGGCTCGCACATCAGTCGAAGACTAGTAGCTGGGTGAGCCAACGACTTCAACGGATAAACGTCCAACTTATCGTCGTTAAAGCATTTCACTAAAATGTGCGTCATGATGTCCGAAAAGAAAAAAAAATACTTTCATCGAAAAGCACGAGGCGTGAACCACCGCACAACTGCAACCAACTGACTGAGTCCGAAAGCCGTTCACAGCTTCACTATCTTATTGAGTTATAAAAACCTTTCAAGCACAAAATTACGGCATTGAAAAACCGATAATTATTTAGCAATAACTTTTCATCCACTAACCTTCATAAATGTTTAAGAACAAGCTAATTTGTAGCGTAAACAATAAATACTACGGCCAAAAAATGCGCCTACGAAAGTAGCGGTAACCATGTGTACTGTTGCAAAAGTGTGCACATGCGCGCATGTGCGCAACCACGTGCGCGCACACACACACACACACACACCCGAACGCTACCTTGACGTTTGTAGCGCCACCTAGAAATATAAATTATTACTAATTTTGCTATTTTTACAAAAGTAACGCTTCTAAAATACTTTGTAGCGCCTTTCCAGATGGCAAGGTGACAAGTACGGTATAATAAGAGTCCATTACCTGTATTCCTTTCACTTCCCTTTGGTGTTCTACTTAACTGAACATACGAGACCTGCACGCTTGGCAGATGAGAGGAGACAGTTCGGCGAGGCTCAAATAAATCGCGTGCTTCTTGCAAGGCGACAGTCGGGAGCAGCCGCAGATACAGCGATTAGCTGTGATACTGTTGCGGCTGTTGCTGAATCCGAAGCTCTTTGAACTCAATGGTTGTAGCGGCTGCGCGCTGCGATCTCAAAGCGCGTTCGTTCTTTGATCTCTAGTACCACGGACATTGGATAAAAAAACTATAATTGCTTTACGGACAGAGGGTACGTCGAAGGAAATTCGAAGACCTCACACGTGTATGTTTGTAGCGTGTGCGCGCTTGCATCCTACGGTTCCCGCAGCGCGTCCGATGCTCGAAGGTAGCGTCGTCGCGTGTCGGGGCCTGTCTTATTGCCGGCCGCGCTGCCGCCGTGTCTACTTTTGGGGAATTCCACATGCGCGTAGTCACCGTGTTTGCAAGTGAATTTCGCATTCTTCTGCTCCCCGAAACGTGCTCATATTGGATCGTACCAATGGCTATGTCATCTAGTGCATGTTAAAACGACGATGGGATTTGTACACCGGCGAATAAATAAATCGTTATGAACTTGGGCGGTCATGAATCTAGTCTAACGTTGCAGTTTTTACGCAGCCAAAACGGCTCCGAAAGCGGGGTGGTCCCGGAGATATGCGCTTCAAAGCGCCAGCGGTAGCGACAGCACGAGGAAGTGGCACGCGGCGCACGCGCCAAGCATTTCAGAGTTTACTGGCTTTCGAATGAGAGGAGTATGCGCGCGCTCGTGGCGTATTGGTTAGAGTACCGGGCTCGACGGCTGACGTCGGATTCCACCCCATTGGTCACACATTATTTTCTTTTATTGAAAGCGAGGCGAAAGAAGAACCCAGCTGCCGCAAAGTGACAGGAATGAGGTTGGAACGCTTCGCAATAAAGTTTTGGAATGTCTTCATATGCGAGTCCTAATTATTGTATACTGGACTCAACCGCTACACAATAAAAAACAACAAAAGATCAACACAAATTACCCAATAATTTGTTTATTGAGAACATTCAGTGGTAATATGGTTGTGCAAGGGTTGAGTGAACTCAATTGCTCTTGAAAATTTGTTGAAGTCCGTTGTTTCAACAATTGCCCAACAATATATCAATGGTTAATCAACAACAGTCATTTTTGTACGGGCACTGTGGTTTACCACGGCCCTCAGCAGAAGCTGCGCACTACGAAAAAGCGTCTTATTCGGCTAATGAGTGCCTTTTTTTTCGCTTTAACGCGTGCGTTCACGCTATAGTCACCTCTCCGCTTGCCAGCCCGGCGGGCAATAAGGTCCCTCTGCCTACCAGCGAGAAGCGACGACTAAGACCGTTTTCGCAAGTTATACCGGCGAGTGCGCGGATTGAGATCCGCCGTCTTGCTCGGCTGCGCTTGCTGTGTCTCTCTTCCCAGTTGCTGCTTCTGGCAACGAAAGGTTTGAGGTCAGAAACGTTCACTGGACCACCGGATGGTCTACCGTTTGAGTCCACCAGCTTATACACAAGAGGTGACATTTTGGTCTCCACTCGGTATGGGCCCGACCACTTGGCCGACAGAGAGGCTGAGATGCCCTTTGTTGCGTCACTCAGCAGATGATTGCGCCTGAGGACGAGGTTACCTACTTGATTATGTACCTCTCACAAACAAATTTTTAAGAGCAATTGAGTTCACTCACAGACATCGCAATTTTTTTCTTTATCGAAAACAACTAGTCCCATTGTATAGCTTATATTCTTGGTTTTTTCATTTGTTTAGTTTGTATGAGAAATGTTATTCTTGGACCTTGTGTTATGATTATATCTTTCTCACCCTTGTGTTTCTTCTTTTTTTTTGAACAGTTGCGATACCGTTGTGCCTATCATTGTTTTTTATGCTTATTGGTTAGATATGATTTTTACTATGACCTGTTAGCACGTCTTTATTTTCTTCATTTGCTTCGCATGGTTCGCGATGCTCACTATTGTGTAAAGGACATATCTAAACAATGATGTACTACCTTTGTGCTCGCTGACGCTGCGCTAACGCCAATGCGGGGGCCTGCGGCTTCGTCAAGCTGTCCATGTGGCAGCTTTTTCTGCATGCTCCTCGCGTCATGTACTGATGCAAAATAAACGTCATTGTCATTGTCATTGTCATTGTCCATGCGACCGGTCGTATTGTGCATTTTGTCCAGCGCGTGCTTTCGCCAGGTTGGTGCGGGCATGAGAAAGGGCCTCGCTCATCCTAGCGCACACTTGAACCGCGTAATCGGAGAGACCCGACGCAGCGGCGCTCGCCCCACTGCCGGTTCGCAGAACGCGACCCATAGGCTTTGGCAGCTCTCTCCCGAAGTTGAGGAAAGCGGGCTTGTACCCAGCCGAACGGTTCACCGATGTGCGCAAAGAGAAACCTATCTCGCGGGGACAGGCGTCCCAGTCACTGTGTTGCCGGGCAAAGGCCGCGAGCAAGGGCTTCACATTTTGGTTCATCCGCGAGGTGGGACTGGCCTGAGGGTGATAAGTAGTTGTTTTGCGGTAATTTATGCCAAAGGCTGCACAGACACCGACGAACTCGTTGGCCGTGAAATAGGACGCGTTGTCAGTGATCAGCTCCGTCGGAAAGCCAAAGCGGGTGAATACCTCGAGCAACTTGTCCCATATGATGCGTGCCGTTAGCTTCTGAAAGGGAAGAAGTTCCACCACTTCGTGAAATGATCTGTGACGGCGAGCAGGAATGTGTGACCTTGCCGTCTTCTTGGGAAAGGTCCCATAACGTCACAGGCCACGATTTGCCAGGGTAGCTGGCTCTCGATCGGCTGCATGAGGCCCGGGGGTTTGCCACCACGGGGCCTCACGCTTTGATACACGCGGCATGAGAGAGAATAATGAAGTACATCACGCTTCATGCATGGCCAGGTTGCGGAGCGGCACAACTTAAGATAAGTCTTACGGCCACTCGCGTGCCCGGCCAACCGTGAGTCATGGAAATAGCTCAAAGTGGCCCTCCGTAGACTGTGGGGAATCACCACCTGAAAGTACTCATGAGGAGCCTACTCAGATGGGATATAGAGCAGGAACACTCCATCAGCATCTACCAGATACGAATCCAACTTGCCCGCAGCAATACCAGCTGCGTCGCACCTGGCGCCAACAGCAGTACCAGCTGTCAATGTGTCTGAGGCTATACAGTTGGTGTTAACGACAGCAGGAAGTTATTTCAAATGAAGTGACCGCGCAGGTAGCACGGGCAGGAGCGAAATGCGTAATTCACGGGATTTAAGAGAGGTAACCGAAGTGCAAATCGTTCGAATAACGCCGCAGCGACGGCTTTCTATAGGGATAACATTTTCTAATCTCGAAGGCCATGGTTTTGCTGGCTGCAGATAGCAGACGCGACTCAAAATTGAAAATGCGTCATAGAATTTCTTTCTATGCTAAGCTATAGCCTACAATATAGACTTATCTGTGGTTCTCTTTGTCTTGCAACAGCTATGCGCAGTTACACAGCCGCACAAGTCCTCAGATGACGCTGACCGAGATATCATCGTCCTCAACGTGCGGGGACTGCTTCGTCCTCCCCCCCTACCGAAGTGTAGATCAAGAGGCGGGCACCCCAGCTCGGTGGAATAATAAAGTTCTCAATTTGTACTGAAGAAGAACGAGCAGTAGGCACTGCTTAGAGAAAGACGACGACAACGTGTGGTTGGAAGCCTTGTGCTGTGTTGCCGAAGCTCTGTGTTTTCCCGCTGCTGTGCTCTGCTATCTGAGCGCTTTAGCAATCGAACTATAACGCCTCTTGACAAATCAATCAATCTGGCTGGCTCCGTCCGACCTGTTGGTGGCGCCACCTACAGCCCCGTTCCAAACGGGACGCTCATAGCATCCATCCAATTAGTCTGCCGCTGTGCTTACAACGACTCGGTCGGGTGTGCGAGCTGCAAAGATGTGCTTGTTTGATCGTGTGCTTTGTGTTTGCTGTAATGAAATGTGACTTAGTTCGCGTGCGCATAAGTGCCACAGACAGCTTGTGTCTCGCTGCAAACTCGCCGTATGAGTGGCGCGCCAGCCAAATGTGGACCAACGATGTTCGTGCCGCGGGGTTCGTTCCCTTTGTCTCTGGTTGTGCAAAGTTGGGTGGACGTCGCAAAGAAATAATGCGTATTGTTAGCGTGCAACTGCTCGTCCACTATGCACCGGCATGTATGCTGGGAGTAACATCGCAGCACCGGCAACTTCGAGGGCGCTTTTCGACCGCGTCGTACCATTTAAAAGGTGAGTAACCGTGCTTGCTAACTACACACGTGTTGTGCGTGCTTCTCGTGTGGGCATAGAGTGCCTTGCGAACGTAGGAAAGAGATCTCCCACGTCAGCAGTGAAACCTATGCCGATGCTTTCTGGGTGTCAAAGTTTAGTTACGCAAATTTATTGCCATAATGCGGAATTGAAAATCTTGATAAGCGTTTTCTTCCGATAAGAAAGATTGCGTTCGGAAATAATCGTGTTGATCGGGCGCGCTTGTTTGTGCGTGAGCTCCCGCTTTTCTGCTGAAGTCGCATGATAACGGCTCATCTGCCTCTTGACCGATTCTTACTGCAATGACGTTTCCTCGCTTATAAAGGATTCGACGTTGTAAACAATTTCTGCTTACAAGGTTTTCGGTTTACGAGCAGTATTAGGGAAAAAAATCTAAGCAATCACAGCGTGCGGCTGGCACAGGTTTGTTTTCAAGGGGTGTTGCCATAACTTTGACGTAACTAAACATTGCAGGGAAGAGGTGCTTAAAGTCACGAAAGAAAATCTAGAATTGTTATATAAACTGTAGTGGGCAATATGCATGTGGCACTGTAGTTGTAGTGGGCAATATGCTTGTGGCACTGTGCGGACTGCCACCGCTGCGGCGCGAGACACGAGCTCGGGCTGTTGATGCGAAGCACTAGGACTCGTGATCTAGAGCTACCTGCGATCCCCCGAACGAGCTGCAATAAACCCCATTTCATTTGGTGGAGCTGCGGGGTAACCTTGAAAACTAGAACTCCGAAGCCGGACGCTACCGACTGTTGCGACCATGCCTGACGAAACCACCCAGGAAGATGCACCACAGCCTCCGACGGTCATCGTTTCCGGTGCATTGCGCCAGCGTGATCCTGCCATCTTTAGCGGCACCGATGATCATGACGTGGAGGATTGGTTGTCATCTTACGAAAGGGTGAGCCAGCATAACAAGTGGGACGACGTCACCAAGTTGCACAACGTGCTGTTTTACTTAACCGGTGTCGCGAACCTCTGGTTCCGAAACCACGAACATGGTTTCACAACGTGGAGCAGATTCAAGACAAGTTTCACAGAAGTGTTCGGGCGCCCCGCTGTCCGCAAGCTTCGCGCAGAACAACGCTTACGGGGGCGCGCGCAACATCACGGTGAAACGTTCACAAGTTACATCGAAGATGTCATTGCCTTGTGTAAGCGCGTGAATCCGTCAATGGCGGAACAGGACAAGATAAAACACATGATGAAAGGCATTGATGAGGACGCATTTCAAATGTTGTTAGCGAAGAATGCGCGTACCGTGGCCGAAGTTATCAATTTGTGCCAAAGTTTTGACGAGCTACGGAAACAACGCATCTTAGCTCGGCGCCCACCGCCTACGGAAGACTCGTTAGCAGCATTGGTTATTGGCGACAACCACACAACTTTGGTGACGCAAATAAAAGAATTTGTGCGCGAGGAGGTCGCGCGACAGCTCTCGATTTTGCCGCCCACGGAGAAGCCTTCTCAATATTTGGATCCAGGGATCCGACAGATAATTCAAGAGCAAGTGACCGAAGCTCTTCCACCTCCGTGTCAGCCGGCTCCCGTGGCCGCGCCTCTGACGTATGCTGAAGCCGCTGCACGGGCGCCTCGTCTGCCGGGTTTCCCTCCTCCGCCTTCAGCGCCTCTCCAGCCGGTGTTCTCTCATCCGCCTTAGCCTCGCCAGCAGGTGGCTCCCTTTTTCAGCGCACAGCAGCAAGGCACAAATTCTTGGCGCACTCCTGACAACCGCCCAATATGCTATGCCTGTGGTACACCGGGACATGTAGCGTGCTTCTGCCGCCGGCGCTTGCCGGCCTTCGTGGGCACCGCGCGACCACCCAGCTCCGGCTTCCGACCATTCCGTATGCCTCAGCGACCACCACCGGAAGTCTACGCTGCTGATGACATACCAGCACCGCAGTCATAGTTCTACAATACTCGTCGCTCGCCTTCCCCTCGTCGGCGCTCACTCTCACCCATGCGTCGAAGGCCCAGTGCCAGTACTACTGAGGCGGAAAACTGATTTCCGCAGTTCCTGAGGCACGAACTGCGTCATCGTCGGAACATCTAATTCCTCGTTTTTCCCCCGCTAACGTTATTGAAGTGTCTGTTGATGGCATCAAATGTCTTGCGCTCGTCGATACAGGTGCTGCTGTATCCGTGATTAATGAGAAACTTTGCCGTCAATTACGGAAAGTGACCATGATGCCTTCGGTACTATTGCTTAGAACAGCCAGTGCACAACAAGTTCAGCCAGTCGCTATGTGCACTGCCAGAGTGCTGATTCGAGACATTTTGTATTCGATTGATTTCTTTGTGCTAACTTGTTGCTCCCACGATGTGGTCCTCGGTTGGGATTTTCTGTCGCGCCATCACGCCGTCATTGACTGTGCACGTGCTTAGGTTCAGTTCTCCGTTCTGTGCGATTTGCCATCTCACCACTTTCAAGTTCATGATGTTACCAGGATCTGTGTAGCTTCAGATACTGACCTTCCCCCTCACAGCGCGGTATTTGTCCCTCTCTCATGCGCATCGCTTGCCGAAGCGACGGTCATGTTTTCACCCGCTGCCGTCTTCATTCGCCGCCAGCCTATATTGTTGCCTTTCGCCCTCCTCACGGTTCACCATGGGGCTGCAGAAATACTGATTTCTAACCCAAATTCGTACACTTTAACTTTGCACTGTGGCGAGACTATTGGTACCATCCAGACTGTGGACGCTGACGTTATTGTGCCTTTCCCTGTTCCCGACGATGTGGATACTGCCAACGTAACAGCACTGGCACCTCATGTGCCATCTAACCGAGTACCACCGGATGTTTTTTGTCGCTCTATTGCCGATGACCTCGAGCCGACACAACGTGAGCGGCTTATTACTCTTTTAAATGATTTTCACGCCTCTTTTGACTGCAACCAAGCATCATTAGGCCGCATAAGTACCGTTTCTCACCACATTGATACGGGACATGACGCACCATTACGCCAGCGTCCGTACCGCGTGTCATCCACCGAGCGTCGTGTCATCGCCGAGCAAGTTGAAGACATGGTTGAACGTGGTGTTATCAAGCCATCCTGCAGCCCTTGGTCGTCTCCTGTAGTACTCATTAAGAAAAAAGATGGCTCGATTCGTTTCTGTGTGGACTATCGTCGCCTCAACAAGATTACACGAAAAGATGTCTATCCTCTACCACGCATAGATGACGCCTTGGATTGTCTTCATGGTGCCGAATTCTTTTCTTCTTTGGACTTGCGATCGGGCTATTGGCAAGTGCCAGTGGATGAGTCCGACCGCTCAAAGACAGCTTTCATTACGCCTGATGGCCTGTATGAGTTTACAGTAATGCCATTCGGCCTCTGCAATGCACCCGCGACATTCGAAAGGATGATGACAATATTCTACGAGGCCTCAAATGGAAGACCTGCTTGTGTTATTTAGACGACGTGGTAGTTTTCTCCCCTGATTTCATCACTCATCTCTCTCGTCTACGTGAAGTCCTTACTTGCCTTACCACCGCCGGCCTTCAGCTTAACTTGAAAAAGTGCTGCTTCGGAGCCCGCCAGCTGACCATACTTGGCCATGTCGTGTCCAAAGACGGCCTCCTTCCCGACCCTGACAAACTTCGTGCTGTCGCAGAATTTCCGCGGCCGACTACAGTGAAAGAGCTCCGAAGTTTTGTCGGTCTGTGCTCTTATTTTCGACGCTTTGTGCGCAATTTCGCCTGCATCATCGCTCCCCTGACGAAGCTCCTCGCTGGCCCTGGTGACCTTCGCGACTGGACTCCGGCATGTGACCAAGCCTTCACCACTTTGCGTCGTCGGCTTACCTCACCGCCTGTTCTGCGCCACTACGACCCGAGTGCACCGACTGAAGTTCATACCGACGCCAGCGGCGTTGGTCTTGGAGCCGTCCTTGCACAACGGAAGCCTGGCTTTCCAGAATATGTGGTTGCATATGCGAGTCGTGCCCTCACGAAGGCAGAAACCAATTATTCTGTCACGGAAAAAGAATGTTTGGCTATAGTTTGGGCCTTAAACAAATTTCGCCCTTACTTGTATGGCCATCCGTTCGACGTTGTGACAGACCACCACGCGCTCTGCTGGCTTGCGTCACTGAAAGACCCGTCGGGGCGTCTTGGATGTTGGGCTCTTCGGCTCCAAGAATTTGATATTCGCGTCATTTATCGATCCGGGCACCAACATTCTGATGCAGATGCGCTCTCCCGTTCGCCCACGCGATACGACGAAACGCCACCTTCGTCCGTAGAGTGCCCGGTTGCTACGCTTGCTGTTACTGACATGCCGTCTGAACAGAGAAAAGATCCGTGGATTGTCTCTCTCATTGACATTCTTAGCAGTTCTTCAACGTCTAGATGCCCTCGAGCCCTTCATCGCCAAGCCACCCACTTCGTGCTACGGGACGCCATCTTGTACCGCCGAAACTCTCAGCCAAACGGTCGCAAATGGCTGCTAGTCATCCCTCGCCATTTGCGTTCCGACGTATGCACGTATTTCCATGCAGACCCACAACAAGCTCATGCTGGCGTCCTGAAAACCTACGAGCGGCTCCGCCAGCGGTACTACTGGCGCGGCATGTATTCTTATGTCCGCAAATACATTCGGTCATGTGCAGCCTGTCAGCGACGGAAGACATCTTCTCATGCGACAGGCCCTCTGCAACCTTTACCGTGTCCTGCACGTCCTTTTGATCGGGTTCGCATCGACCTTTATGGGCCTCTTCCATGCAGTGCTAACGGAAATCGTTGGATAATTGTCGCAGTAGACCACCTGACCAGATATGCTGAAACTGCTGCACTTGCTTCGGCTGCTGCTCGCGACGTCGCCGCATTCATCTTACGGCATTTCGTCTTACGGCACGGCGCACCGCGAGAACTGCTCAGTGACCGAGGCCGTGTGTTCTTGTCCGAAGTTATTAATAAGCTACTCGCCGCGTGCCGCACTATTCACCGCACCACTACGGCGTATCAATCACAAACTAACGGTCTAACGGAACGATTGAACCGCACTCTTGGGGACATGTTTACCATGTATGTTGCGTCTGATCATTCCAATTGGGACGATGTCCTCCCTTTTGTGACGTACGCATACAATACCGCCGTTCAGGCTACCACAGGCTTCTCACCATTTTTCCTTCTTTATGGGCGTGAACCATCACTACCCTCGACACCGTACTACCATATCACCCGGATGCCTCTGAATTCACCCCTCTTTCCGAAGTTGCTCGCCATGCTGAAGAGTTCCGCCAACTGGCTCGCTCGTTCACGTCGGATACCCAAGGAATCCACAAAGATCGCCACGACAACGATCAGCCCACACAGTCCTTCGCCGTGGACTCTCACGTCTGGCTTCGGCTGCCCTTCCAAGCTCCAGGCCTTAGCCCAAAGCTTGCTCCGAAATATCAAGGTCCGTACCGGATCGTCGCGTGTACTTCGCCTGTGAATTATGTGGTCGAACCGGTGACGCCATCTTCGGACAAACGCCGCCGTGGCCGCGAGACCGTTCACGTCAGCCGCCTGAAGCCGTACCACGACCCCCTTATCGTATCATCGCCTTAGGTCGCCAGGATGGCTCCTCTTCGCCGCGGGGGAAGTTGTAGTGGGTAATATGCATGTGGCACTGTAGTTGTAGTGGGCAATATGCATGTGGCACTGTGCGGACTGCCACCGCTGCGGCGCGAGACATGAGCTCGGGCTGTTGATGCAAAGCGCTAGGACTCGTGATCTAGAGCTACCTGCGATCCCCCGAACGAGCTGCAATAAACCCCATTTCAAAACAAACATTCATGTAATGCGCTGCTGCTGCTGCGTGCGTGTACGACAGTTTGCTTTGTTGAAGGGGTGGGTCCCTGTTATCGTGACATTCATCAGTGACTTCGACCTTGTGCTGTGTTGCCACCCAGCACCAGTGCAGGCATTGTTTTCGTGACTGTTTTTACATGCTCCTTGCATGCGTTCACGATGTGACAGTCTTATTGTGCCACGGATATAAGTTAACACATAATTCTCTTTTTATTGGTGAAGCCGTGACCCCCTACAGTGTCCACATAACCCGTGGCCATGGCTGCAGCAGCACGGCGTGTGATCTGGATGGACATTTCAGGTATGCATTGAGTGTACGTGTTCACAAAAGTAGGATCTCGGTATCATTAGTGGATAAGTAGGCTTAATATTTATACAGCTTTGTTCCACTTGCTGCTTACTTGTGTTTGTATACATTATGAACACATTATCTTGTTCAGTTAAAACTACACCTCACATGTCCTGGCGTTTAGTATTTTTCTCGCATCAATCGCTTGGGTACGAGAATTTTATTTTCGCTTATTACACAGTATATCTTAGTTTTATTTTGGTTTTATTTGTTTTGAACTGTTTCCTATGCTGTAGCATAGATTTCCATATTTTCCGTTCTGCTTATGCTACACATGTGTACTTTTTGTCCATGTAAAAATTTGAAGTGTAGTGTGTTATATATGTCACAGGTCTAAGCACGCAGTGTGCATACCATTGTTTAACATTAATATTTACATTTTTTTCTGTTTTGTTCTCAGAATAACTGCCACTGGCAAATACACATTTGATGAGCTCGAATTTCTTGAAATGAAATAGGAAGGCCAGTATTCATTGTGCTGCAGTTACTTAAGTAGTGAGGTGTTTTCTGGTAAGCTTGCTGTATTTTCTCTCACTTTCTTCATATTCTTTGCAAGCTGCCCGCATTCATGCTAGTAGGCATTGTAGCAGTTATGAGTGTGTCTACTGCAGCAATGTCGCAGCTAGTTTGCACACACTACAGGGTGCCACCAGATACCCATCACTGTTCTTGTGCATTTCTGAGAACCAGCCATGTCCACTCGGCGAAAGTTGTAGTGTCAGCTTGAATTTGCCGGTCAGTTCATGTAACTTTTCAGGACAAAATTTACGCAGCGAGGGAAAGGAGACCATACAACATGACCTCGGCTAACAACTGACTGTTTAAGTTGATGATGATGATGTGTGGTGTTTTGTGGCGCAAGGGCCAGGTTTGGCCAAAGAGTGCCATAACAAGTGGTAATGTTAACGATGTATCATGGAAGATGTGACTTGGCTGTAAAGTGGCCTAAAATTACTCGCTGTAAAGTGCGTAAAATCTACGTGCTATAAAATTATGGCGATGACTAATGACGAATACTATGAACATTAAAATCCATCGTGAAAGAATGATGCATTGTTTAAAATATGCGAGATGTTAAATTGCTTACAGCACTACTGCCTCTCCAGAGTCGTTGAACCACAAGGGCCTAGAGGCATGTGCTATTCAAAATAATTATCGCAGCGGCATCCTCTGGAGAGAGGAAGCGCTACGAACGTGTGGGGCTAATAACATGCAACACAACATCTTTCAAAAAACCTAGGACGGCGTTGGTGTCAAAGAGTGGTTCTGGACCAAGTAACATAACAGGATGAAGGGGGATGTGGTGCCGGTATGCTAAGAGAAAATGTTTTTTTTCTTTCGGATTCGGCTTCCCGACACTCCAGTAGGACGTGGAGGACGGTCAGCCTCTCCCCGCATCTGCCACAGGTTGGAGGCTCGTTTCCTGTGAGTAAAAAGTTATGTGTGCCAAAAGTGTGTCCTATTCTTAGACGGCAGAATAGGACATCTGTCCGGCGGGATTTTGTTACAGGAGGCCAAAAACCTAATTGTGGCTTTATTACATGCAGTTTATTATTTATTTCTTCGTCCCACATGCGTTGCCAGTGGTTTCGTAGTTTCCTTCTTAAGAAAGGCTTCAGGTTTGTGACAGGGACCGAAGCAGTAGGATTAACTGCATGCAATGAAATTGATGTGGCCATCTGGTCGGCTAGAACGTTTCCCTCGATGCCCCTATGTCCAGGCACCCAGCATATGATCACATGTTGGTTAGATATATATGCTTCGCACAGTGCGGAGTAGAATTCATTAAATACTGGATTTTTGTGATTACAGAGAGACATCAAGGCCTTCACAACACTGAGGGAGTCCGTATATATAACTGATTTCTGGAGTTGTGATTTATTTATATGCTTTACGGCCGACAGCACTGCGTAGGCCTCAGCCGTAAAGATACTAGTTTCCGGATGCAGTACGTCGGATTCCGAGAAGGATGGACCAACGGCTGCATAGGACACCCCGTCGTGTGACTTTGATGCGTCTGTGTAGAACTCCGTGCAGGAGTACTTGTGCTGGAGTTCCCGGAAATGCATCTGGATTTCAATCTCTGGAGCATGCTTTGTGACTTCCACGAAAGATATATCACATTGTATGAGCTGCCACTCCCAAGGAGGTAGCAGCTTGGCTGGATGCATTTGGCGAAGCTCGAGGAGTGGAACGTGCATTCCTTCACTAAGCTCCCTCACACGCAGCGAGAAAGGCTGTCTTACGGAGGGACGATTGCGAAAGAGTGTAGCATATGTCATGTCATTAATGGTATTAAAACAGGGATGTTGAGGATTTGAGTGGACTTTCAGAAAATATGTTTGGCTGATGTATCTTCTCTGCAGATGAAGTGACCACTCATTTGATTCTACATATAAACTTTGTATGGGACTCGTTCTGAAAGCGCCAGTGGCCAGTCGAATTCCTAGATGGTGGACTGGGTCTAGCATCTTTAGTGCGCTCGGGGCGGCAGAGTGATAAATCACGGCGCCATAGTCTAATCGTGATCGAATGAGGCTTTTATAGAGATTCATTAGGCACTTCCTGTCACTACCCCACGTTGTCTGGGATAGAAGTTTGATTATGTTCATTGTTTTTAGACACTTTTCTTTAAGATGTTTAATGTGGGGGACGAAAGTGAGTCTGTAGTCAAGTATGACACCTAGAAATGTGTGCTCTTTCTTTACTGGTATCTCTTGTCCACACATTTGTAAGCAAGGATCCGGAACTAGGCCTCTCTTCCTTGTAAACAGCACACAAGAACTCTTTTGAGGATTGATTTTAAAACCATTTTTCTCTGCCCACCCTGACACCTTGTTGAAACCATGCTGTACCTGTCTCTCGCAT
This sequence comes from Dermacentor andersoni, assembly GCF_023375885.2. Taxonomy (NCBI): domain Eukaryota; kingdom Metazoa; phylum Arthropoda; class Arachnida; order Ixodida; family Ixodidae; genus Dermacentor; species Dermacentor andersoni. The sequence goes on along the minus strand of NC_092822.1, from coordinate 142,041,257 downwards.
ACTGCGAGGTTACAGGATTTGAAGCCTATTTGAATGTCGTCCACATAGACGGAATACAAAATGGCTGGTGGTAAGGAAGCACGAAGCGTTGTCATTTTAACAATAAAAAGTGTTTAACTGAGCACGCCTCCCTGGGGCACACCGGTTTCTTGTGTAAAAGGACGTGACAGCACATTGCCGACTTTCACCCGGAAGGTACGATTGGACAAGTAGCTTTTTATTACGTTTAGCATATTACCAAAAATGCCCATTTCTCACAAATCTCTCAAGATTCCGTAGCGCCAGGTCGTATCGTACGCCTTCTCCATATCGAGGAATATCGATAAGAAGAACTGTTTGTGTACAAACGCGTCACGAATATGTCCTTCAATACGTACAAGATGGTCGGTTGTGGAGCGCCCTTCTCGGAAGCCACACTGATAGGGATCAAGCATTTTGTTCTGTTCAAGGAAATGAATCAGCCGCCGATTTATCATTTTTTCAAATACCTTACACACGCAACTTGTGAGGGCTATCGGGCGGTAGCTTGCCACTGAGGAAGGATCTTTCCCTTGTTTTAAAACAGGGACCACAATGGCTTCTTTCCATGCGGTCGGAAGGTACCCTGCGTCCCAGATAGTGTTGAAAATTGTAAGTAGTGTCACTTGCGTGTCATTGTGCAAGTTTTTCAGCATTTCGTACATGATTCTATCACATCCTGGTGCGTAGCTCTTGCATACGCTCAAGGCAGCTCTCAATTCGGCAATACTGAAAGGACGGTTGTAAGGCTCATTCTCTCGACTTTTTCTTATTAATGCCTTACGTTCTTCTATTTGCTTATATATGAGAAAAGATTGCGAATAATTTTTTGAACTTGACAGGCTCTGAAAGTGCTCCGCAAGTGAGTCTGCCTGATCTTGCAGTGTGTCGCCCTGTGTATTTACCAGAGGGAGTGAATATGTTTGTCGCCCTCTAATTCTATTTACCCTGTTCCAGACTTTGGTCTCGTCTGTAAACGAGTTAATACTCGATAAAACTTGTGCCAACTTTCTTGGCCTGTCGGCGGGTTCGCCTGCCTTGGGACTTCGCTTTCTTAATGTTAACAAGATTCTCCGCAGTGGGAGAAGCACGTAGCAACCCCCACGCCTTGTTCTGATTCTTACGGGCCATCCTACATTCGCTGTTCCACCACGGTACACGTCGTTTGCATGCCAAACCACTCACTTCGGATATGCATTTTGATGCGGCATCTATTATGAATGCTGTGAGATACTCCACAGCAGCATCAATTCCTAAACAAGACATTTCATCCCATGAGATGCTAGTGAGAGTTCGAAATTTCTCCCAGTCGGCTGTGTCTATCTTCCACCTAGGACCTTGTGGAGGATATTCGTTTTCTTTACATGTTCTTATCAGTATGGGAAAGTGGTCGCTCCCGTAAGGATTCTTCGTAACTTCCCATTCGAGTTCGGGCAGTATGGACGGGGAAACTATGCTAAGATCTATTGAAGAAAATGTTCTGTTTGCTAGAGAGTAATATGTGGGTTCCTTTTTATTTAGCAAGCACGCACCGGAAGAAAAAAGGAACTGTTCAACAAGACGACCTCGCGCGTCTATACGAGAGTCGCCCCACAGGCAGCTGTGCGCATTGAAATCGCCAAGGACAACATAAGGTTCTGGCAATTCGTCTATAAATGACTGAAATTCATGTTTGTTTAATTTGTACTGTGGGGGTACGTAAAGCGAGCAAATGGTGACGAGTTTATTTAGAAGAACTGCTCGAACCGCCACTGCTTCAAGGGGCGTTTGTAGCTGTAAACGCTGACAGGAAATACTTTTATGAATAAAGATGGTAACACCGCCTGATGACACGACAGCATCATCGCGATTTTTGCTAAACTTGACATACGGTCGGAGAAAGTTTGTGTGTTGTGGTTTTAAGTGTGTTTCCTGTAGACACAGCACTTTTGGATTGTGTTTTTGTATAAGTTCCTGCACATCTTTAAGGTTTCTGAGAAGACCTCTGACGTTCCATTGAATTATTTGTGCATCCATATTGGAAGTTAATAGGTGCTGTGTGTACAGAAACAGAAGTAGTGATTATGGAAATTACAGCGATTAAATTACAGAGCCCTGTAACGGGAGTTCTGCCCTTTCTGGAGCGTTCGAGGGAGCCTCGCCGCTCCTTAGGCGCTTGGTGCGCCTTGAGGATAGGTGTTGTGTCCATTGCCTCTTGTGAGGCGCCGGACACGTGCTCTTGCGAGCGAGAAGTTTTCAGGGGGAGTCCCGCCTTGGAGGGCAAGACCCCTGCGCCCGCCAGCCCGGAGGTCGATGGGGCTCCCTGAGGAATTTGGCTACGCCGGCCGTTGCCAGCGCTGGGAGGGACCTTTGAGGTTGAGGCAGCCTCGGCTGCGCCCACCTGCGGGGTCGATGGTCCCTTCTCCTCGGTTGACGGAGCAGCGCTAGCTGCAACCGCCGCGGGGGCAGATTGCGTGACAGCCGACTCACTGCTTGTGGGTCGGACAGCCGCCGGAGGCCGTTGTGACGCTGCCCCCTGACGCGCCACTTCAGCAAAGCTTTTCTTTGGCAGGTATGCTACCCGCCTTCGTGCCTCTTCGAACGATATATTCTCTTTTACTTTTATGGTTACGATTTCTTTTTTCCTTCTTCCAGGAGGGGCACGACCGCGAGTACGCGGCGTGATCCCCATCACAGTTTACACAGTGTAGAGAGTTCTTACATGCTTCAGTGGCGTGTTCAAGGGCACTGCATTTCGCACATGTTTGGCGGCCTCGGCAGCTCTGCGAGCTGTGGCCAAAACGCTGGCATTTGAAATATCTCAAGGGATTTGGCACATACGGTCTTACACGAAGCTTGATGTACCCGGCCTCGATTGACTCCGGTAGGACACTTGAATTGAAGGTGAGTATTAGGTGTTTGGTCGCAATTTCTTTACCGTCTCGCCTCATCTTGATTCTCTTGACATTTATCACATTTTCTTCACTGAAGCCCTCCAAGAGTTCAGCCTCAGTGAGCTCCAGCAAATCATCATCCGAGACAACGCCGCGGGTGGTATTCATCGTGCGGTGCGGGGTTACTACTACTTGAGTCTCCCCAAATGATAATAGTTTAGGCAGTTTCTCAAATTGCTTCAGATCGCGGAGCTCCAAGAGGAGGTCACCGCTAGCCATCCTCGACACCTTATATCCTGGACCAAAAACTTCGGTACGAGACTTAGATACAAGGAACGGGGAGATTGTTCGCACTTGTTTAGCTGGTTTTTCTGCGTGGATGACATGAAAACGAGGAAAATTGTGGACTTGTCGTCCGAGAAACTGAAAAACTTCTTCGGTGCGCCCTCGTTCCTGAGGGCGATCAGGTAGTTTAGGAAAAGCATGTTCCATAAGTAATGTTGGGTTTTCGGCCGCGATGCCGAACACCCACCATGGAGCCCAACAGGGGGACGTGACAGAAGTTCCTGCTAGAGAAACCCTGCCAACGCCAGCCGTACATCGCTGCTATAACCAAATACAGCATAACCAAGGCTGGCTAGCTACACAAGGTTAACCCTCGCTGCCGGGAAACTAGGAAGTGAGGAGAAGTGATGAGAAGACAGGAAAGATGAAAAAGGCAAGAGAGAAAGACGAAGATTGGAGAGGACAGGAAAAGGCGACTGCCGATTTCCCCCGGGTGGGTCAGTCCGGGGGTGCCGTCTACGTGAAGCCGGGGCCAAAGGGGTGTGTTGCCGACGCCGAGGGGCCATAAAGGTCCAAACACCCGGCATTGGCTCAACCCGCAGGATCCCCTTTTCCCCGGACACGGCTAAGCCGCGCACGGCTACACGCGGGAGGGTCCAACCCTCGTGTGCTCAGGTACGTGGTGTCGCAACACACCAAACGCCTGCTGACGCAGGCGCCCCTGCGGGGGACTGTTTAAGTTGATGGAAATATTAACAATAGCACTGGATGTGCGCTTGTGTTGTGCACAAGTTATTTTAGAGGGAAGGCATCAGTTGTAATACAAAGGCATAAAATCGTGATAAACGGTGTTTGGATAAAAAAGTAAGTAAATAGGCACAGGCTAATTTATATCCTTTGTAGTATAGAAAGGATGACATTCTTCATGCGTTGACAATGGGGGCTGGCTCACACTTATTGTTATTTATGTGGTGTGCCTGACTGATTTCTCTTGCCAATTTTCAACCATGGGTGAAAACAGATAAACAATCCTAATCCGGCCTGAAGACCCATTGCGGATAAGTGCGGCCGAGTCTGACGAGCACACTGGTCTTCTGAGTGCAATATGGTGATCTCATAGGTACATATTTAGGCACCAGCCAGTCTGCCCTATGTACATTTGACCACATGTGAAAGGAATACAGTACACTGCGTCTGACACGCACTGGATACATTTGGTGCTATAATTAACCAAGCAAGCCTCGCTTGCCTCCTTGCATTTCTCAATTCAGTTGTGAACTGTTGTGCATATGCTGCCTACTTTATTTTTGCTGGAAATATATGTTCATAGTGAACAAGTGAATTGACAAAGGCACACAGGCATTGGAGGCTTGCTTAGTTAAAGATACCCAAAATTTGTCTCGTATCTGTCAGGGGTAGTGTAGTCTATTCTTTCGATCACGTGCATATTTGGTCCATGGTATATCAGGCATGTAGACTAGCCGGTGCCTCAGCATGCGCCTAGGAGAGCACCATAATTCACTCAAAGGACCAGTGTGCTCGTCTCATTTGACCATGCATTGACACGACAAGCTGTGCACTGGATTTAGATTGTTCATCTGTTTTGACATAGTAGTTCTGCGGAAACCCGCAAGGTGGAGAGAAGTAATGAATAAAGGGAACTCGGACATCTACCCGTTAGTAGCAATTGCTGCAAAGGAAACCGATTGGCCACCTATGGCAACCGATTGATACAACACATCAGTGAGGAATACCACATCTAAAATGGGACGTGTGTCAGTCAAAGCTCTTTATGATTGCATGACAAAGAGGAATACTCTCTTATGACATGGAATAGCAATCACCATACTTAATTATTAAATTATTTTTATGGAACTTTGTTTATTATGCTTCTATGCATTTGTTGCTCAACTTGTGCCCTCCCTCTGAAACAGCGCTCGGATGTAAACGATAAAAAAAACCAGACATGGTGTGGTGTATTTCTTAATTGGGGTATATGCCATCATACAGGCGGCCAACACAGGTATGACATTTTTTTAGAAGTCCTTGTTGTTGGGCGAGTTGGTACATATTCGCGAATATTGTTAAACTGCGCGAACAAACGGACCACAGAGACAGCATGGGGCCAGGACGGGCGCAGACTTGCAACTAATGTTTATTCCACAAAGACCACATATAAGTGCACCCCCAACATACACCACTGCGCGAGCGCGAAAAGCGAAAAGATAAAAGAGAAGAAAAAACCTTGTATATGCAGAACGCGACCTACCTTCGCTCGTCAATAAACCTCATCTCACTGTTTTGTAAATAAACTGAGGTGTCACTGACACAGTCTTGTCCCTTCTTTCTAATATGGTACGGCTCGAGTAGCTCTCTGGCTCGGCTATCTCGGCAGCGGCACAAAATCTTTACTTCCTTCATGATCGGCTTGCACGTGCACGCCAAGCAGTGGACTGGCAGGTGCCCATTCGTTTTATTTCTAATTGACAAGTCATGCTCACGCAAGCGCACATTCACGCACCTTCCTGTTTGGCCTATGTAAACTTTACCGCATGATAGAGGTATCTGATAAACTACTCCAACACTTCAATCTACGTGGAAAATGGAGTGCTTTGTTCCGCACCCTTCGAAGCTACCTTTACTTCTTCCTATGCGCGAGCATAGCCCAGCGAGTATGCCGGGAGCCGAGAACGCTATCTCAACTCCATACCGTTTCACAACCTTTTTTAAGTTGTGGGAAGTCTTGTGAACATAAGGCACAACTTTACGTTTCTTATTTTTGCGCTCCCTTGCGTCTTCAGTAATATTGCCTTCCGTCTTTACCTTCTTAAGCACTGCCTCCACTACTGCTGAAATGACTGATTGCGGGAAACCTGCTTCTTCCAACCTTACAATCTGCCTGTCAAAGCTTTCCTGAATTTTGTGTGTGCAGGACTTTCTTTAGGCTGATATGATACACTGGGTGGCTATTGCCCGCTTTACCGTTTTCGAATGAGCCGTATCGTAGGGCAACAATTTCTTTTGGGATCTTGGGTTATATTTCCAAGCACACATGGTCGTCACAGAAGCCGATAGCATTGTCTAAAAACTGAATATTATTATCCTTTGTTAGTTCATGGGTGAAAGTCAAACCTTTGCCAAGGCGCTGAAAAATGTGTAATACACCTGCGATGGCGTCGTCATATGTGGACCTGGCTTGCTTTTTTAAAAGTACAAGAAAATCGTCAACATAACGAAACACGGTAACAACCTGGTCACGATCGATCCCTTCGTTTACCACTCTGTCCAATTCCGATAAGTAAACATTGCACAAGATAGGAGCAACGCAAGATCCTATGCATATACCTTGTTTCTGCACGTAAAAGTCTTCAAACTGGATGAAGGTAGATTTGAGGTAAAACTCAAGCAACGCTAAATACCTATCAACAGTCAACCCGGCAGAATTCTGAAAAGACACTTCGCCATTAACTTCAATACAATTCCGAACAGCCTGAAACAATGCAGCGTGAGGGATAGAATAAAACAAATCTTCTATGTCAGTGGAAAAAGCATGGCCAATAGCATCATTCGACCCTATAAACCTAGTAACAGCTTCCGAGTTCTTTGTTTCAAACGGGTCGTCCACTTTCAGGTGTGATAAACATTTCTGCAAAAACTTGCTTACTTCGTTCTGCCAAGCTCCTCTTTCACTCACGAGACTGAAAAGGGATATCCTCTTTGTGCGTCTTGGCCGTAAAAAACACGATCAAGCTACCACCTTTGCTTTTGTTGACTGAGGTAGCCAGTTTGTGCAGTTCCATCTCCTTGCACATAGAAACGGCCTTCGCCTTTATCTTTGTGGCTTTCACTGGCACAGCCTTGAAGTTCTTTTTCACAGAAGCCGTCGCCTTCTGATTCATGACCGGACTTACCCGTTCATGACCGGACTTACCCTGCCACCTTCGTTATTCTCCAACAGTGTTCACGAGACGTCCTTGTCCGCATGGACTTCCTGAACCAACACGGTGCAGTCATCGACGTGAAGTCGCAATTGATAAGGCTGTCGGAAGGTAAAGCGTTACCGCCGGAGAGCTCTCGTAGTCACCATGCCTTGAGTGTGCTCGAAGATCTAGTGAGCATCCCACCGCGCTCCAGCATTATTATTTCCGTCGGCGCCGAAACATCCGCTGAGATAGAAGGCGTAATCGAGGGCGACCAACGTCTACTACTCGAACGTGAAATTTGTGTCGCAAGAGGGATCGCTGGACTGCAAGGAGGAAAAATGAAGGTGTTGCTGACAAACTTCAGCCAGGAATTCAATCACGTCAACAAAGGCAAGACAATCGCGTACATCGAGGATATTGTGGAAACCAGCAATGCATTTGTCCTCTCGGATTCTGCTGTGTCTACCCCGACGACCGTAGTTCCCGAACTAGTTTTCGTAATAAATAGAAGTCTCCCCATGAGTAAGCAGCAACAGCTGAGAAGTCTTCTCCGACGAAACAAAGAGTTTTTTTCGACGTCATCGAGGATTCAACAAACACAAGTCACAAAGCGTCGCCTAAGAACTTGGAGGAAGCTTAAGCTTCGCCTTCAAGAGTGGAATGTGATAGCGTTATGGCACCCCGTTCGCACCGCCCACTCATTCGTTCGGCATGCTCTTGAGTCACACAAAGACCAAACGTGCGCCTGAGGAAGCGGAACGAACCAAAGAACTCGGTGTCTCGGAGGGATAAATGATCTACGCGAGCGAAACGTCGTGACCGGCACGGTTAGCCGGGCCGCGACGCGCCATGAAGGCGGACGCGATCACGGGGCTGACGCTTCTATGGGATGGTCCTCTATCTCGCTTTCGAGCACCACGCAGATGCATGACTCCTCGCCGGCAGCACGGCACACATCGCAGGGGACGCTTTCCCACCAGACGTGCTACGGCGCAGCGATCACGTCAGAGGCCTTCCGCATCGCGCGCTGCACCTAGAAATCACGCTGTGTGGCGGAAAGAGGAGCCGCGTCGCCTAAACACGAGGGTTCGAGTGACGCACGCTGGAAGTTGGAAAGGGAGAGAGCTAGAAAACTTATTAAACGCAACGGTATTGGGGCATACTCGCACCGGTCCCCGTACGGCCCCGCTGCGCTCAAACGAGATGAAGGCGAGAAGTGGGCGATTGGCGCGCGACCTGTCGGGGCAGCGCCGTACGTTGCGAGGAGGCGGTCTTCTGTGTTTGCCGCAAGATGGCTCTGCGTACGTGCCAAGCGCAGAAGAAATGTAGCGATAACGTACTTCACTACGCGTAACTGCGACTTCTGTAATTTACATGCTCATTATTACCGATATACACCGCAGTATAACTTTCTACGGCACGTTTCTAAGGCTACACCTAATTCACTAGAGGCGCTTTTTTCCCGCTTTGAAGCATCGACCTCATGGCTGAGTAGTAGCGTCTCCGTCTCGCTCCGGAGACCCTGCGTGGTTCTATTCCCACCCAGCCCATCTTGCAAGTTGTTTTCATATATGAATTGCCTTCCACCATTTTTCGCTGACGGCCAACGCCGCCGACGACACCGGCTTGTCCGCGACACGAGCTCCTTAACGCTGTTGCGTTAATAACTGAGGAGTGTGCTCGACCACTCCGCCAGGGCCCTTACCGAGTTTCGACGCGAGAACGTGACGCTATTAGGCAACAAGTCAACGAAATGCTGCGCGATGACATCATCCAGCCGTCGAACAGCCCGTGGGCATCTCCTGTAGTCTTAGGGAAGAAAACAAATTGGCAGTGGCTTTGCTCAGCTATGCCACGATATATGTAGCGGTTATGCTTCGTACATCTCTTGCCTTCCTTGCTAACCTTAGCTTATCCGGCTATCGCCTTCTTTGGCCTTCTAATTCAAATGCCACAGTCTTTCACATACGCCACAAATGTGTCCAAACGGATTGTTCACAAAGTCCGAGAGGAAGAGTATAGACGTACGCGCACTTTCACCGAGTTTCATAGCATGTTCAGTGCACCGGCGAATCTTGGGATCGTCTTTGACACTCTCTTCATCCTGTCGCTGTTGTTGGGAGGCCATAGCACGGCGTTGAGCTTCTTGGCGACGTCTTTTCGCTAGGCGTTCTTCGCGTTACTCCGGTGTCTCGACCGCACGATTTGCCTTGGCACGCTCGTTCTTTCGACGTTCGACGGCCACCTGCCAAACGACAACCTCGAAGTCTGAAGAAGTTAGGTTTTCCAGTTTTTTGCGCCGAATGGCAGCGGGTCAGCTTTCCTTAACCTCCATATCGAGCGCGCTGCATCAACCGACTCTCCCGCGCATTTAGACGCACGGTGCACCGTCCTCGCTCATGCGCAGTGCCACGCCGTGACGCAATCGTAAATGCAGCAGCGGACGCACACGGCGCCGGCGCGTCTGCGGAGACTGCGACGTCATACCTCTGGAATGCACCGCAGTCGGCGGCGGCGAGGGCGACGCATGCGCAGTATGGCAGGCGCACACGCACGCGAAGCTCGGCTCCAACTCGCGAAGTGTACCTTTGCGCTACAAAAGGACGGAACCTTACTTTTCTGCGTCGATTATCGTCGACTTAACAATACCACGAAGAAGGACGTATACCCCTTCCACGTAGACGACGCATTGGATCGGTTCTGCAACGCTAAATACTTCTCGTCGATGGACCTCAAGTCTGGCTACTGGCAAATAAAAATCGACGAGAGAGATCGCGAAAAGACCGCCTTCATCACGCCAGAGGACCTTTACGAGTTCAAGGTCATGCCATTCTGACTGTGCTCGGCGCCTGCAACGTTTCAGCGCTTCATGGACACGGTGTTAGCAGGATTGAAGTGGTAGACGCACCTTGTTTACTTGAATGGCGTCATTGTCTTCGCCGGAAATTTCGACGATCACTTTAGGCAGCTTGCGACAGTACTATACAGTCATGCGACATCATACAGTACTACGACAGTCATGCGACATCACATAACTCGTAACTATGTTACATGAATTCGCACTTCATTTTCTTGTAAGCGCATGCGTGGCATACACTGCCTCCCATGTATAAAATCGAAGCAGTGGCACAGTGAACTTAGTTGAAAGTTTGCGCTAGGTGTGTCGTCTTCTCTCACGTCCGTTTCGTTTTTTTGTCGGGCAATATCATTTAAGTAATGGATTACCAACTTGCCCGGAATGCTGATCTCATTAAGAGGACCTTAGTGTTGAAGCAATGAACGACAATCTTATGGGCATCATTAAGGAGTGTGCAATAGAAGTCGGTGATAACGTCGCCAGACAGGACACCAGTAAGCTATCGCAGGAGACGAAAGATCTGATCAAGAAACGCCAATGTATTAAAGCCTCTAACCCTATAGCTAGAATAGAACTCCGCAAGCGTAAGACAGCTGATATATGGACGTATAATATGGATAGAATTGAACATGCTCTCAGGAACCGAGGAAACCTAAAAGCAGTGAAGAAGAAACTAGGAACATGCAAGAATCAGATGTATGCGTTAGGAGACAAAGCCGACAATATCATTACTAATATGGATGAGTTAATTCAAGTGGCTGAAGACTTGTATATAGATTTATACCGTACCAGTGGAACCCACGACGATCACGGCCAAGAGAATAGTCTAGAGGAATTAGAAATCCCACAAGTAACGCCGGAAGAAGTAAAGAAAGCCTTGGGAGCTATGCAAAGGAAGAAGGCAGCTGGGGCGGATCAGGTAACAGCAGATTTGTTGAAGGATGGTGGGCAGATTGTTCTAGAAAAACTGGCCACCATGTATACGCAATGCCCCGTGACCTCGAGCGTACCGGAATCTTGGAAGAACACTGACATAATCCTAATCCATAAGAAAAGGGACGCCAAAGACTTGATAAATTCTAGACCGATCAGCTTGCTGTCCGTTACCTACAAAGTATTTACTAAGGTAATCACAAATAGAATACGAAACACCTGAGACTTCTGTAAACCAAAGGACAAGGCAGGATTCCGTAAAGGCTGCTCAATAGACCATATTCACACTATCAATCAGGTGATCAGAGAAATGTGCAGAATATAACCAACCCTAATATATAGCTTTCATTGATTACGAGAAAGCGTTTGATTCAGTCGAAACCTCAGCAGTCATGCAGGAATTAGGGAATCAGGGTGTAGATGAGCCCTATGTAAGAATACTGAAATATATCTGCAGCGGCTCGACAGCCACCGTAGTCCTCCATAAAGAAAGCAACAAAATCCCAATAAATAAATGAAGATGTCAGGCAGGGAGATACGACCTCTCCAATGATATTCGCTGCGTGTTTACATGAGGCATTCAGAGACCTGAATTGGGAAGAATTGGGATAGAAGTTAATGCATAATACTTTAGTAACTTACGATAAGTAAGGTAAGAGTAAGGTGCCTGGTGGTGGTCTCGTGCGGACGATGCCCTCTCGGTGAGCGCAAATTTCCCCTCATCTTTTGAGAGGTTTGGTACTTACAAGCATTTGTCTCGCAAACCATGTTTATTTCAAGCAAATTTTCCGCGTCTCAATGGTTTCTCTCATCGTATTCGGGTGCTGATTGCCGTGTTGTGGTCTGTTAACGAAGCTTTCCCTCAGGTCTGAATATTTTAGGGCAGTTTGTCGGGTGCGTACCATGGCCACGTACGCTTGTATCGCCTTCCGTTTCTCTACCACGGGTGCGCTTTAAAACCACGGGGATGCAATTTTGCTTCAGAGACTTTCCTTTCCTTCCTTCTTCGTCTCCCTTAAACTGGCTCTCTCAACTACTACACGCAGAGATAAAGTAACAGCGCGCGCATTAGATCCCATGGATGAGATGAATATTTACAATTATTATTAGGGTTATAATTATATTCGAGTGCCGATTGCTGTGCTATCGTTTGTTACCGAAGCTTTCCCTCAAGTCTAAATATTTTAAGGCGGTTTGTCGTGTGCGTATCATGGCCACGCACGCTTATATCGCCTTCCTTTTCTCTACCACGGGTGCGCTTTAAAACCACGGCGCTGCAGTTCTCGCTTTCCTTTGCTTCCTTCTTCTCCGCCCTTAAACTGGCTCTCTTAACTACTACACGCAGAGACAAAGCAACAGCGCGCGCATGCAATCCCATAGATGAGATGAATATATATAGATATATATATAGAAAACTATCAGTCATGGCTCTCGTAGTATAGCCCTCTGGGCCGTTTCCTTTTCTTTTCTTTCGAAAGTAGTCCTATTAGGGTTATTATAATTACACGAAGGTATTTCGCCCTCGTCAGCAGCAGTCCTTGAGATAGTTATTCTGGCGGCTAGCTTCCCACGCTATGCGTGCCGCCATCGCACCTTAAGCTTCTCCTAGACGCTAGAGTTATACTATGTCCGCGCAACCTTGAGCGATCGGAAAGCGCGTTTTCCCCTCTTGGCCGGCGGGGACGGGAGGCTTTGTTCCGGCCGCAAAGCCCTCCACGTCTCAGTAAGGTGCCTGGTGGTGGTCTCGTACGGACGATGCCCTCTCGGTGAGTGTAAATTTCCCCTCATCTTTTAAGAAGTTCAATACTTACAAGCATTTGTCTCGCAAACCATATTTATTTCAAGGAAATCTTCCACGTCTCAATAATTTCTCTCGTCGTATTTGAGTGCTGATTCCCGTGTTATAGTTTGTTAACGAAGCTTTCCATCAAGTCCAAATATTTTAAGGCAGTTTGTCGGGTGCGTACCATGGCCACGTACGCTTATATCGCCTTCCGTTTCTCTACCACGGGTGCGCTTTAAAACCACGGCGATGCAATTTTGCTTCAGAGACTTTCCTTTCCTTCTTTCTTCGCCTCCCTTAAACTGGCTCTCTCAACTACTACACGCAGAGATAAAGCAACAGTGCGCGCATTAGATCCCATAGATGAGAGGAATATTTACAATTATTATTCGGGTTTTTATTATATTCGAGTGCTGATTGCCGTGCTATCGTTTGTTAACGAAGCTTTCCCTCAAGTCTAAATATTTTAAGGCGGTTTGTCGTGTGCGTATCCTGGCCACGCACTCTTATATCGCCTTCCGTTTCTCTGCCACGGGTGCGCTTTAAAACCACGGCGCTGCAATTTTGCTTCAGAGACTTTCCTTTCCTTCCTTCTTCGCCTCCCTTAAACTGGCTCTCTCAACTACTACACGCAGAGATAAAGCAACAGCGCGCGCATTAGATCCCATAGATGAGATGAATATTTACAATTATTATTAGGGTTATAATTATATTCGAGTGCCGATTGCTGTGCTATCGTTTGTTACCGAAGCTTTCCCTCAAATCTAAATATTTTAAGGCAGTTTGTCGTGTGCGTATCATGGCCACGCACGCTTATATCGCCTTCCGTTTCTCTACCACGGGTGCGCTTTAAAACCACGGCGCTGCAGTTCTCGCTTTCCTTTCCTTCCTTCTTCTCCGCCCTTAAACTGGCTCTCTTAACTACTACACGCAGAGACAAAGCAACAGCGCGCGCATGCGATCCCATAGATGAGATGAATATATATAGATATATATATAGAAAACTATCAGTCATAGCTCTCGTAGTATAGCCCTCTGGGCCGTTTCCTTTTTTTATTTCGAAAGTAGTCCTATTAGGGTTATTATATTTACACGAAGGTATTTCGCCCTCGTCAGCAGCAGTCCTTGAGATAGTTATTCTGGCGGCTAGCTTCCCACGCTATGCGTGCCGCCATCGCACCTGGTTAAGCTTCTCCTAGACGCTAGAGTTATAATATGTCCGCGCAACCTTGAGCGATCGGAAAGCGCGTTTTCCCCTCTTGGCCGGCGGGGACGGGAGGCTTTGTTCCGGCCGCAAAGCCCTCCACGTCTCAGTAAGGTGCCTGGTGGTAGTCTCGTACGGACGATGCCCTCTCGGTGAGCGCAAATTTCTCCTCATCTTTTAAGAGGTTCAATACTTACAAGCATTTGTCTCGCAAACCATATTTATTTCAAGGAAATTTTCCACGTCTCAATAATTTCTCTCCTCGCATTCGAGTGCTGATTGCCGTGTTATAGTTTGTTAACGAAGCTTTCCCTCAAATCTAAATATTTTAAGGCAGTTTTCCTAATCTCTAAAGCCGCTCGAGTTCGCTCTTCTCCTCGGGCAGCCATTTTTCCAAGAAAGTATGCCTTCCAACTTGAGTCTCTTTCCACGTAAGTGTGAGGCTCGGAACAGGAGCTGTGGCGCTTTAAAATAGCCTGGGGCCTGACGAACCAACCGACGGAGCTATCTTTCCGGGCAACATCGAAGGGTCACGAGTTCAAATCACCTGTTATGTTCCTTTTTTTTCTCCTTTTTGTCTTTTTTTTTCTTACTTTTTAATGTCTTTTCCTTTATTTTATCACTGTACGGGAACCCTCCTAAAATAAAAAAAATGAAAGATATATCTTCAATTATGTATGGCCTCACATGTGCAGGTCATAAATACCAAGTTCTCTAGCCGAGTGCCGAGCTCAGATTGGTCCACCTTGACTGATCAAATAGGGCACCACTGTATATTAAATGAGGCGTACAACTCCTGCGGGACCCGCCGTGGTTACTCAGTGGCTATGGTGTTAGACTGCTGAGCGCGAGGTCGCGGGATCGGATCCCGGCCACGGCGGCCGCATTTCGATGGGGGCGAAATGCGAGAACACCCGTGTACTTAGATTTAGGTGCACGTTAAAGAACCCCAGGTAGTCGAAATTTCTGGAGTCCTCCACTACGGCGTGCCTCATAATCAGAAAGTGATTTTGTCACGTAAAATCCCACAATTTAATTTTTAAATTTAACTCCTGCGGGGACGGTAGAGTATCCGCCTCCCGTGCAAGAGGACCGTGATTCAAATCCCGGGCCGCACAATTCTCCACCGCAAAATACCAGAAATAACAACAACCGTGTGTTGAGAAAATTGCACAAACAGGCCTGGAGTGCGGCCTGATCCCGGTGACCAGAACCGGTAACGCACTCTCTCACCAGAGCAGGATTGGCCACCCTGGTGCAGTACTTGGCCGCAACCTCCTATATGAACACAACAATCAAACCCCGGCCCTCAGTCCCCAGCAGCTGCGAAGCAACTG
The DNA here is from genome assembly GCF_023375885.2 of Dermacentor andersoni. NCBI lineage: Eukaryota > Metazoa > Arthropoda > Arachnida > Ixodida > Ixodidae > Dermacentor > Dermacentor andersoni. Next base: position 142,026,044 of record NC_092822.1, on the reverse strand, counting down.
ACCACGGCGGCGGTCAGACCTGCCACGCTGCAGAGGGTGCTAAAAATCCCTGGCTCCGGACAGGCCGCCATTGGAATATGAACCTGGCAACGTTTAACGATAGAACGTTATCTAGTGAGGCGAGTCTAGCAGTGCTATTGGAGGAATTAGAGGGCAGTAAATGGGATATAATAGGGCTCAGTGAAGTTAGCAGGCCAAAAGAAGCATATACAGTGCTAAAAAGCGGGCACATCCTGTGCTACCGGGGCTTAGCAGAGAGACGAGAACTAGGAGTCGGATTCCTCATTAATAAGAACATAGCTGGTAACATACAGGAATTCTATAGCATTAACGAGAGGGTGGCATGTCTTGTTGTGAAACTTAGTAAGAGGTACAAAATGAAGGTTGTACAGGTCTACGCCCCTACATCTAGACATGATGACCAGGAAGTCGAAAGCTTCTATGAAGACGTGGAATCGGCGATGGGTAAAGTCAAAACAAAATACAGTATACTGATGGGCGATTTCAATGCCAGGGTAGGCAAGAAGCAGGCCGGAGACAAGTCAGTGGGGGAATATGGCATAGGCTCTAGGAATAGCAGAGGAGAGTTATTAGTAGAGTTTGCAGAACAGAATAATATGCGGATAATGAATACCTTTTTCCGCAAGCGGGTTAGCCGAAAGTGGGCGTGGAGGAGCCCGAATGGTGAGACTAGAAATGAAATCGACTTTATACTCTACGCGTACCCTGGCATCATACAAGATGTAGACGTGCTCGCCAAGGTGCGCTGTAGTGACCATAGGATGGTAAGAACTCGAATTAGCCTAGACCTGAGGAGGGAACGGAAGAAACTGGTACATAAGAAACCAATCAATGAGTTAGCGGTAAGAGGGAAACTAGAGGAATTCCGAATCAAGCTACAGAACAGGTATTCGGCTTTAACCCAGGAAGAGGACCATAGTGTTGAAGCAATGAACGAAAATCTTATGGGCATCATTAAGGAGTGTGCAATAGAAGTCGGTGGTAACGCCGTTAAACAGGAAACCAGTAAGCTATCGCAGGAGACGAAAGATCTAATCAAGAAACGCCAATGTACGGAAGCCTCTAACCCTACAGCTAGAATAGAACTGGCAGAACTTTCTAAGTTAATCAACAAGCGTAAGATAGCGGACATAAGGAACTATAATATGGATAGAATTGAACAGGCTCTCAGGAACGGAGGAAGCCTAAAAGCAGTAAAGAAGAAACTAGGAATAGGCAAGAATCAGTTGTGTGCGTTAAGAGACAAAGCCGGCAATATCGTTACTAATATGGATGAGATAGTTCAAGTGGCTGAAGAGTTTTATAGAGATTTATACAGTACCAGTAACACCCACGACGATAAGGTGAGAGAGAATAGTCTAGAGGAACTTGAAATCCCACAAGTAACACCGGAAGAGGTAAAGAACGCCTTTGGAGCTATGCAAAGGGGGAAGGCAGCTGGGGAGGATCAGGTAACAGCAGATTTGTTGAAGGATGGTGGGAACACTGTCCTAGAAAGGTTGGCCGCCCTATATACACAATGCCTCATGACCTCGAACGTACCGGAATCTTGGAAGAACGCTAACATAATCCTAATACATAAGAAAGCGGACGCCAAAGACTTGAAAAATTATAGACCGATCAGCTTACTGTCCGTAGCCTACAAAGTATTTACTAAGGTACTCGCAAATAGAATCAGGAATACCTTAGACTTCTGTCAACCAAAGGACCAGGCAGGATTCCGTAAAGGCTACTCAGCAATGGACCATATTCACACTATCAATCAGGTGACAGAGAAATGTGCGGAATATAACCAACCCTTATATATAGCCTTCATTGATTACGAAAAATCATTTGATTCAGTCGAAACCTCAGCAGTCATGAAGGCACTACGGAATCAGGGTGTAGATGAGCCATGTGTAAAGATACTGGAAGCTATCTATAGCCGTTCCACAGCCACCGTAATCCTCCACAAAGAAAGCAACAAAATCCCAATAAAGAAAGGCGTCAGACAGGGAGATACGATATCTCCAATGCTATTCACAGCATGTTTACAGGAGGTAGTCAGAGACCTGGAGTGGGAAGAATTGGGGATAAAAGTTGATGGAGAATACCTTAGCAACTTGCGATTCGCTGATGATATTGCCTTGCTTAGTAACTCAGGAGACCAATTGCAATGCATGCTCACTGACCTGGAGAGGCAAAGCAGAAAGGTGGGTCTGAAAATTAATCTACAGAAAACTAAAGTAATGTTTAACAGTCTCGGAAGAGAACAGCAGTTTACGATAGGCAGCGAGGCACTGGAAGTGGTAAGGGAATACATCTACTTAGGGCAAGTAGTGACCACGGATCCGGATCATGAGACTGAAATAACCAGAAGAATAAGAATGGGCTGGGGTGTGTTTGGCAGGCATTCTCAAATCATGAACAGCAGGTTGCCACTATCCCTCAAGAGGAAAGTGTATAACAGCTGTGTCTTACCAGTACTCACCTACGGGGCAGAAACCTGGAGGCTTACGAAAAGGGTTCTGCTGAAATTGAGGACGACGCAACGAGCCATGGAAAGAAGAATGATAGGTGTAACGTTAAGGGATAAGAAAAGAGCACATTGGGTGAGGGAACAAACGCGGGTAAATGACATCTTAGTTGAAATCAAGAAAAAGAAATGGGCATGGGCCAGACATGTAATGAGGAGGGAAGATAACCGATGGTCATTAAGGGTTACGGACTGGATTCCAAAGGAAGGGAAGCGTAGTAGGGAGCGGCAGAAAGTTAGGTGGGCGGATGACATTAAGACGTTTGCAGGGACAACATGGCCACAATTAGTACATGACCGGGGTAGTTGGAGAAGTATGGGAGAGGCCTTTGCCCTGCAGTGGGCGTAACTAGGCTGATGATGATGATGACTAACTCAGGAGCCCAATTGCAATGCATGCTCATTGATCTGGACAAGCAAAGCAGAATGAACTCAGGTTAAACAGCGCGAGAAAGACGAGGACACAAGGAAACAAATACCACAGACAAGCGCTGTCTGTGGTATTTGTTTCCTTGTGTCCTCGTCTTTTTCGCGCTGTTTAACCTGAGTTCTAAGTATGAACGAACTAGCCCTCATCAAGATCTTACTAAAGCAGAATGGTGGGTCTAAAAATTAATCTGCAGAAAACTAAAGTAATGTTTATCAGTCTCGTAAGAGAACAGCAGTTTACGATAGGTAGCGAGGCAACTGGAAGTTGTAAGGGGGGGGGGGGGGGTACTCAGGGCCGGTAGTGACCGCGGATCCGGATCATGAGACAGAAATAATCCGAAGAATAAGAATGGACTGGGGTGCGTTTGGCAGGCATTCTCAGATCATGAACAGCAGGTTGCCATTATCCTTCAAGAGAAAAGTCTATAACAGCTGTGTCTTACCAGTACTCATGTACGGGGCAGAAACCTGGAGGCTTACAAAAAGGGTTCTACTTAAATTGAGGACGACGCAACGAGCAATGGAAGGAAGAATGATGGGTGTAACGCTAAGGGATAAGATAAGAGCAGATTGGTTGAGGGAACACAGGTGAGTTAATGACAGCTTAGTTGAAATCAAGAAAAACAAATGGGTATGGCCAGTACATGTAATGAGGAGGGAAGAGAACCGATGGTCATTAAGGGTTACAGACTGGGTTCAAAGAGAAATTGAGCGTAGCAGGGGGCGGCAGATAGTTAGGTGGGCGGGAAAGATTAAGTTTGCAGGGACAGCATGGCCACAATTAGCACATGACCGGGGTAGTTGGAGAAGTATGGCAGAGACCTTTGCCCTGGAGTGGGCATAGCCAGGCTGATGATGATGACCATGATGAATGCACAGAGTGAAGGAAATTTCCTCAATTTCGCAAAAGCTTTCACAAAGTAGGTCATCAATGCCTGCTTCTAAATGTTTCACAGTTGAACATTGATCCTAGCGTTGTAAGATGAATAAAATTATCTCTTACTAATCGCTCACAGATTGCACAAGTGAATAATAGTTCTTCTAAACCGCTTCCTGTAACATCAGGCATTCCACAGGGCTCTGTGCTAGGACCCCTCCTGGTTCTAATATATGTTAATGATCTACCACTTAATGCGTCTAGTCATATCCGCGTATTTGCTGACGATTGTGTTGTCTACCGCACCATAATTAAAATCAGTGACCAAGTATTGCTTCAGAACAAGCTAAACAATATTTAAATAGGTGTGATGGCTGGCTAATGCTACTGGGTCCTTCTAAGTGCAAAAGAATGTCAGTAAACCGCCGTGGAAATCCTATCGTATTCTCTTATGTCATAGAAAACAAGCGTATTGAACCAGGTAAACCTTTCCAATATTTAGGCATCACTATTTCTCACGACCTTGACTGGTTATCGAATGGGAATAACGTTACATCTGCTAAAAAGCTCGGTTTTTTAAACGCCACTTACGAAAAGCTACTCCCCACGCAAGAATACTAGCATACAAATCGTTCATAAGATCTAAACTTGAACACGCTTCCTCTATCTGGTGCCCACATGAAATTGTCCTTATTAACGCCTTTGAAGGCTTACAGAATCGCGCTGCTAGGTTCATTCACTCAGCATATTCTTACGACATCAGCGCATCATCCTTAAAAGCAGACTCCAGCTTACAAACTCTTTCATGTCGCCGTCGCATCACTACCTTATCATTATTTCACTAATATTTTTACAGTCCGCTCACCATCGCATCATACATTTCACCGCCGGCACTAACATCACGTCGCACTGGTCATTCATTAAGAGTAGCTCGCCCCAAATCGCGCACTCTAACTTTTTCGTCTTGTTTTTTTCCTCGTAATTGTAGACTGCAACGGCCTTCCTTACGACATCGCTGCCGTCACCAGTTCATCTGCATTCACGGAGGAAGCGTAAGTGATTCACCTTAACTAATATTGTTATGACTGCTGTTGTAATCCCACCCCTTATGTAATACCCTTGTGTGAGGTCATTAGGGATATAAAGAAGAAAGAAAGAAGCTGAAGGAAAAAGTGACTTGGGAGCGCAAGCGGTGGTTCGAGGCTCGGCTGCGCGCTCTTGGGGCGGTCGGCCAAGACTGAGCCCTACTGGCGATAACTGAGGGACCGCGCCGTTCCCACAATGGCGCCTGTAACGTGGGGCCACGGCTGCGTTCTGGGACGGACCATGATCGTAGAGAAGGTGGGCGGCGCCCGTTCCACGCCGGCAGCGGCGCCTGCCTGGCCCGGTGCGTGACCATCTCCGAGGTGCGACATGCAGCTGTGGCATTCACTGAGGAGCGTTTCCGCCCCAACTCCTCCTCTGCCACCATCATCTGGTCTTGCATGGGACACGGTGGCGGAGCAGTTTCCTACGCCCTGCTGAAGCTCCCGGCTCCCGGCTCCACGCGAAGCTCCCGGCTCCACGCGACAGCTTGACGAAGCACGGAAAGCACGCCTGGCTCGAAAGCCGCCGGCGCGGCCGTGTCCAGTGACTCGGAGACGTCAGAGAGCGGCGACGACTGGACTGTTAATGGTAAGGGAGCCGTCAAGGCACGCAAAGGTAAACTGTCGGAGAAAATGGCTCAGAAGAACCATTCGACCGATAGCGAAGCCGAGAACAAGAGCGGCTCATCATCTTCGTCCGAGCCCGAGGAGAGCGAAGTCTAGGACTCCGGCGGCAACGGCAGCGAAGACGACGATTACGAAGGAGTTCAACAACAGCTACGGCGAGAACCTCACGGGCGCTTGAGGTCAGTTGCCAACGGTAGTGGAAGCGGCACCATTCGGGTGACCATTATCATCATCTGCAATCATCCCCTCCTGGTGTGGTGCCGTGTGGTCTCTGTGCTGTGGATTGGCAGCGAGCGTGTGGCTGCTACTGCTGGCGACGTGCTGCATTCGCTCGTCAGAACGACGTCGAGCAGGAACACTGGACCAGGTGTGCCACGGGGAATGGCTTGGGGCGTTCTTTTTTCTGCAAGCCCTCGACAACTCGGAGGCTCCACCACCTGACCTGCCGCATCATCATTATCATCATCATCATCATCATCATCATCATCATCAGCCTGGTTACGCCCACTGCAGGGCAAAGGCATCTCCCATACTTCTCCAACTACCCCGGTCATGTACTAATTGTGGCCATGTTGTCCCTGCAAACTTCTTAATCTCATCCACCCACCTAACTTTCTGCCGCCCTCTGCTACGCTTCCCTTCCCTTGGAATCCATTCCGTAACTCTTAATGACCATCGGTTATCTTCCCTCCTCATTACGTGTCCTGCCCATGCCCATTTTTTTTCTTGATTTCAACTACGATATCATTAACTCGCGTTTGTTCCCTCACCCAATCTGCTCTTTTCTTATCCCTTAACGTTACAGCTATCATCGTTCTTTCCATAGCTCGTTGCGTCGTCCTCAATTTAAGTAGAACCCTTTTCGTAAGCCTCCAGGTTTCTGCCCCGTACGTGAGTACTGGTAAGACACAGCTGTTATAAACATTTCTCTTGGGGGATAATGGCAACCTGCTGTTCATGATCTGAGAATGCCTGCCAAACGCACCCCAGCCCATTCTTATTCTTCTGATTATTTCAGTCTCATGATCCGGATCCGCAGTCACTACCTGTCCTAAGTAGATGTATTCCCTTACCACTTCCAGTGCCTCACTACCTATTGTAAACTGCTGTTCCCTTCCGAGACTGTTAAACATTACTTTAGTTTTCTGCAGATTAATTTTTTGACCCACCCTTCGGCTTTGCCTCTGCAGGTCAGTGAGCATGCATTGCAGTTGGTCCCCTGAGTTACTAAGCAAGGAAATATCATCAGCGAATCGCAAGTTACTAAGGTATTCTCCATTAACTCTTATCCCCAATTCTTCCCAATCCAGGTCTCTGAATACCTCCTGTAAACACGCTGTGAATAGCATCGGACAGATCGTATCTCCCTGACTCACGCCTTTCTTTATTGGGATTGTGTTGCTTTCTTTATGAAGGACTACGGTGGCTGTGGAGCCGCTATAGATATCTTTCAGTATGTTTACATACGGCTCGTCTACACCCTGATTCCGCAATGCCTCCATGACTGCTGAGGTTTCGACTTAATCAAACGCTTTCTCGTAATCAATAAAAGCTATATATAAAGGTTGCTTATATTCCGCACATTTTTCTATCACCTGATTGATAGATTGAATATGGTCTCTTGTTGAGTAGCCTTTACGGAATCCTGCCGGGTCCTTTGGTTGACGGAAGTCTAAGGTGTTCCTGATTCTATTTGCAATTACCTTAGTAAATACTTTGTAGGCAACGGACAGTAAACTGATCGGTCTATAATTTTTCAAGTCTTTGGCGTCCCCTTTCTTGTCGATTAGGATTATGTTAGCGTTTTTCCAAGATTCCGGTACGCTCGAAGTCCTGAGTCCTGCCGCATCATCGCGCAGCATATGTCCGGGAAGCCAGCCAGGATTATAGCCTTCGGGTTTCTCGAAGACCTTAGCGACTCGGACGTTGCCTGTTGTGCCGATCTCCGTTCGGTGCAGCAGTCTGGAAGTCGTCGCTGCAAGCCGCCGTGGGCCAGTGCCATCATCGCCTTCGCAGAGGGACGAACAGCATGGTAACTCCGGCATCGGAGCCAGCATTCTAAGAGGTGGAGTACAAAGTGACCAGGGAGCGTGAGTGGTGGTTCAAGGCTCGGCTGGGTGCTCTTGGGTGCGCCGGCCAGGACTGGGGCCTGCTGGCGTGGTCTGAGGCACCGCGCCTTTCCCACATTAGATAGGCTTAAAATGCCCACCGTCGCAAAAAATGCTCACTAGGGTTGAGGATTGGCCTAATTGGTATTGCATTGTAAAAGTGATACAGCGCAACATACTCTACCAGCTTCAAAATAAAAAGAAACACCTTATTCTCTTGAATTCATCTTGGCTTCCGTCGGCGACCCTTATTAGATTTCTCGGACCATCCTACCGCTGTCGACCAGATGTAGGAGTCGTCGGACTAACTCGCCGCTACCACCATTTGAAGGAGTTGAAGGTCGTAGAGAGGAACTCAGTGAACGGGATTTATTTACATATTAACAGTTTAAGCAGGATACATTGGCAGTCTAGCGCGACTCCCATATGGAGCCCGCAAAACTAACATACAGCAAACAGTTTACGAGCACACAGCTCACTACTACATTTCGAGCATGACAGAGCACTCAGCTACCGACAACGAGCACGACACGAGCACGCTCTAGCAGCCGGCAAACGCTGCTTATAAGCACTCCGCTTGACGTCATAGTTCGACGTCATCATTCGCGTCACTCTTCGAGGTCCACGTGGACGGAGTCCCAGTGGGCGGAAACGCTCGTCCAGTCATTGTAAACTTTCCGCCGCCCCGCAGCACGGCCCACACAGACAAAGGCACACACGTTCGAGCCTACACACACAGGCTGACACGTTCGAGGGCCCCGTGGACGGAAATGTTCGTGTTGCACACACACACACAGGTTTCAGTGCCGCACAGCTCTCGGTGTTGACGTCAGAGGGCTTCGTAGAACTCTGCTCCGTACCGGATGGCTCGGCCAAGTACCAATTTCCTGAGTTGATCGCGCGCCACGTGGCTGCCGACCCTTCGCAATTCTCCGAAGGGCGCCCCGTCTGGTGGGCTTGGAACACGTGCAGCGGGCTGAAAGCTGGCACGTTGCCACCCCGTACGGCCATTCTTAACAGCTCCTCCATGACCCGGAAAATCTCGCCTGGCCAGTGCTGGCAACCGCTGGGCAGGAAGAGAATGGCTGGCGAGCAAGACGATGGCTTTGCTCTCTGCAACCTCTGCGTACTTGGAATGCCTTCAACCATCTTACAACAACTGGCACAGAAGAGCCGACCCGGCAACACAATACCGCTCAGCGTTCAAACGCCCGGAATCAGCTGCTAACCCACCAGGCCTCCTATCACAATTCCGATGCAAGTCACTCAACTGGGAATCCCAAATTTTGCCCCAAAATTTCGTGCCGCCAAAGCGAGCGTTCACGTTCCCCTTTCAGTTCGACCAAACCTGACTGTCGTGCTGCACAAGAGCAAAGGTTTACGCAGAATTAAACCGAAGGCTCTCAAACACCAATACTCAAACATAACATAAGCAGCCTAACAGCCTGTTCTTACCCTATCGCAGTGGCGTACTTATCTCACGTACTGTTGCCACTGAACAGTCTGGCCAACTCCACAGGTACGCAATCACAATCGCGCTAGCTTTGTGGTCCCTATTCCGAACACGTGCTTGCATCCAACAAAGTTTTCATCACGCTGACTCACATTTGTTCCTTTAGTCCACACAGGACACGTTCCTTAAACAAACAACCAAATTTGCGTGACTTACGCATCACAGAGGAACCTTCGAACAAATGTGTCTTCTAATAACTAGCTCTACGCACGCGTACTAGAGAAGTCAGCATACGGCTGCCCTCAACACACACGAGCAACCCAGACATAAATCTGCTTCTTTCCGTCCACACAGGACACGCGCTAGTGGACTTAAGAGCTCTTCTCAGGGCAAATAGTGCACTTACTGAAAATCTACGCGCTTAACCATAGAAAATTAAAGAAAACACTAAAAAAAAGAAGGTTAAATAACACACATGCGCGTTACGATAGGCCTCTCAACGATAACCTTGACCTTCAGGTTACTCACACACACAAAAAGCAAGCCTATGCACTTATTAATGAACACCTCGCGAAACTACATGTTTACTTAAAACGCGTCTTTCAAATCTGGAGCTTCTCAAAAAAAACATAAACAGAGCTCATGCCTTACATATTGAAAGAAACTTAAATCGCGAAAATTATCCGAGTGTTCAAAAATAAAACAAAACAACATGCTTTACTTCCACGGAAGCTCCCTTGGCCTCCCGTTCCAAGCATTTACAACTGACTCATACTTTTGAGCCGTACTCGAGGTGGTCGCGGTCCGAAAGCTACTCTGGCTACGGGGAAGAACAAAAGGGCTGACTCACTATCAGCTCCCCCAAGACGTTAGAGTCCCCTGCCAATTTGCGTCCTCGCGCCTCGCTTTCAGCATGTCCTCGGTTGACCGCGTCGCTACTCCCCACCTGGTCTCGTCTTGCCACCTTGCGCTTCTTTGTACTGCACGCTGAGCTTCGAAGAGAACGACGGAACAACGAGGAATTTAACTGCCCCGTGCCCTTTGTCCGCGTCCGTGCAGAACATGCTTCTCGGTCCCCTTTTGACCGGTGGCTCGAACGTGTTTGATGCGTCAACATCGTCCGTGACGACCGCACCTGTCTTTTCTTCGCGCCCTGCCTTTTCGCGCCTGTCGCCGTCTTTGGCTTCGCTACATTAGCCACCGCATTCCGATCCTTTCGGCGCTTCTTTCTGCTGCACTTTCTCCTCGAACTCTCTTTCATGCCGTCATCTCGCGCCTCGTGCTGGCCGTTACACATCTCGTCGGCCCGGATCGGTCTCTTACCCGCACAGTCTGAGTGATTTACATTAAAATCTACTCTCACTTTGCCTCGACTGGCGGACAGCTCAACCGCCTCTGGCACAATGCAGCAGGCTTTACTCGAGTTATACAACTCGCACTGTTGCGAACTGCCCTGTACTGAATTGCCCAGCCCACGCTGTGCATCTGCACACAGCCCGTCGGTATCGATCGCTGTCTCACGCGCACATTCCGAATGATTAACAACTGAATCATCCCTATCTAGGCTATCTAGACTGGCGGAGATCCGCACCGATCCCTGAACAATGCAGTTGTTCTCTTGTGAGCTACGGAGCTCGCCACACCGAGAACTATTCTCAACTGCATCGTCCAGTTCGCACTTCACTTCTGCACGCAGATCTGACTCGACGTGGATGCTCGCGTCTGTCAAGTCCGTAGTATTCTGTACCTCGCTAACGACCTCGCCACCATGAGATGCGACGCACACGCGCGGTAACTGTGCCAATTTGTTCGCAGCTGGCCTAGCTGTCTCTACAGTCATCTGTTGGCACAGCACCTCGTCGCTCTCACTTTGGCCTTTAACGGCCTCTGTTGCCACTAAGGCTTCGTTAGCTGCTAGCACTTCGAGTTCACTTGTGAACGTGCTGCTATTCTCACAGGTAATACTACTTTTGTCGGCTTTCGACTGAAATGTGCTGTCTACTTCCTCCCGCTTTCGCTGCGTCCAGCCTACAGATTTCTCAAGCCGCTGTTGACTTCGCTCGATTAACTGCTCAAAACCTTGAATCTCATTGTTCAATGCATCAATGTACTGCCTCGTTACTTCTGTTAGGCCTTCTTCCTGTGTAATGCTTCTAAGTTTCTGCCTTGCTTTTTCCTGTTCTTGTTTAAGGTCTTCCAGTTCTTGCCTAATTGCTTCCTCTTCCCGCTTTTTGCTTAGAATTCGTTTGCCCATTTGTTCTATGAATTTCAAATCATTCTCACTTTCGAGAATTGTCTTACGAATTTCTGTTTCCGTCAAGTCCTCCTCTATGTCCACCTCGATCTCCTCACACAACCACAACAGGTCAGCTCTCGTCAAACACATTAGGACCATGGTCGCTACTTTAAGCTTTGGCTCTGCTGTCACACAGTACTTGTTGCGATACCCACGCAAATCATCATCATCATCATCATCATCAGCCTGGTTACGCCCACTGCAGGGCAAAGGCCTCTCCCATACTTCTCCAACAACCCCGGTCATGTACTAATTGCGGCCATGCCGTCCCTGCAAACTTCTTAATCTCATCCGCCCACCTAACTTTCTGCCGCCCCCTGCTACGCTTCCCTTCCCTTGGGATCCAGTCCGTAACCCTTAATGACCATCGGTTATCTTCCCTCCTCATTACATGTCCTGCCCATGCCCATTTCTTTTTCTTGATTTCAACTAAGATGTCATTAACTCGCGTTTGTTCCCTCACCCAATCTGCTCTTTTCTTATCCCTTAACGTTACACCTATCATTCTTCTTTCCATAGCTCGTTGCGTCGTCCTCAATTTGAGTAGAACCCTTTTCGTAAGCCTCCAGGTTTCTGCCCCGTAGGTGAGTACTGGTAAGACACAGCTATTATACACTTTTCTCTTGAGGGATAATGGCAACCTGCTGTTCATGATCTGAGAATGCCTGCCAAACGCACCCCAGCCCATTCTTATTCTTCTGGTTATTTCCGTCTCATGATCCGGATCCGCCGTCACTACCTGCCCTAAGTAGATGTATTCCCTTACGACTTCCAGTGCCTCGCTGCCTATTGTAAATTGCTGTTCTCTTCCGAGACTGTTAAACATTACTTTAGTTTTCTGCAGATTAATTTTTAGACCCACTCTTCTGCTTTGCCTCTCCAGGTCAGTGAGCATGCATTGCAATTGGTCCCCTGAGTTACTAAGCAAGGCAATATCATCAGCGAATCGCAAGTTACTAAGGTATTCTCCATTAATTTTTATCCCCAATTCTTCCCAATCCAGGTCTCTGAATACCTCCTGTAAACACGCTGTGAATAGCATTGGAGAGATCGTATCTCCCTGCCTGACGCCTTTCTTTATTGGGATTTTGTTGCTTTCTTTATGGAGGACTACGGTGGCTGTGGAGCCGCTATAGATATTTTTCAGTATTTTTACATACGGCTCGTCTACACCCTGATTCCTTAATGCCTCCATGACTGCTGAGGTTTCGACAGAATCAAACGCTTTCTCATAATCAATGAAAGCTATATATAAGGGTTGGTTATATTCCGCACATTTCTCTATCACCTGATTGATAGTGTGAATATGATCTATTGTTGAGTAGCCTTTACGGAATCCTGCCTGGTCCTTTGCTTGACAGAAGTCTAAGGTGTTCCTGATTCTATTTGCGATTACCTTAGTAAATATTTTGTAGGCAACGGACAGTAAGCTGATCGGTCTATAATTTTTCAAGTCTTTGGCGTCCCCTTTCTTATGGATTAGGATTATGTTAGCGTTCTTCCAAGATTCCGGTACGCTCGACGTCATGAGGCATTGCGTATACAGGGTGGCCAGTTTCTCTAGAACAATCTGCCCACCATCCTTCAACAAATCTGCTGTTACCTGATCCTCCCCAGCTGCCTTCCCCCTTTGCATTTCTCCCAAGGCTTTCTTTACTTCTTCCGGCGTTACCTTTGGGACTTCGAATTCCTCTAGACTATTTTCTCTTCCATTATCGTCGTGGGTGCCACTGGTACTGTATAAATTTCTATAGAACTCCTCAGCCACTTGAACTATCTCATCCATATTAGTAATGATATTGCCGGCTTTGTCTCTTAACGCATACATCTGATTCCTGCCAATTCCTAGTTTCTTCTTCACTGTTTTTAGGCTTCCGCCGTTCCTGAGAGCATGTTCAATTCTATCCATATTATACTTCCTTATGTCAGCTGTCTTACGCTTGTTGATTAACTTCGAAAGTTCTGCCAGTTCTATTCTAGCTGTAGGGTTAGAGGCTTTCATACATTGGCGTTTCTTGATCAGATCTTTCGTCGTCTGCGATAGTTTGCTGGTATCCTGCCTAATCGAGTTACCACCGACTTCCATTGCACACTTCTTAATGATGCCCACAAGGTTGTCGTTCATTGCTTCAACACTAAGGTCCTCTTCCTGAGTTAAAGCCGAATACCTGTTCTGTAGCTTGATCTGGAATTCCTCTATTTTCCCTCTTACCGCTAACTCATTGATCGGCTTCTTATGTACCAGTTTCTTCCGTTCCCTCCTCAGGTCTAGGCTAATTCGAGTTCTTACCATCCTGTGGTCACTGCAGCGCACCTTGCCGAGCACGTCCACATCTTGTATGATGCCAGGGTTAGCGCAGAGTATGAAGTCTATTTCATTTCTAGTCTCGCCGTTCGGGCTCCTCCACGTCCACTTTCGGCTATCCCGCTTGCGGAAGAAAGTATTCATTATCCTCATATTATTCTGTTCCGCAAACTCGACTAATAACTCCCCCCTGCTATTCCTAGTGCCTATGCCATATTCCCCCACTGCCTTGTCTCCAGCCTGCTTCTTGCCTACCTTGGCATTAAAGTCGCCCATTAGTATAGTGTATTTGGTTTTCACTCTACCCATCGCCGATTCCACGTCTTCATAGAAGCATTCGACTTCCTGGTCATCATGACTGGATGTAGGGGCGTAGACCTGTACAATCTTCATTTTGTACCTCTTATTAAGTTTAACAACAAGACCTGCCACCCTCTCGTTAATGCTATAGAATTCGTGTATGTTACCAGCTATATTCTTATTAATCAGGAATCCGACTCCTAGTTCTCTTCTTTCCTCTAGGCCGCGGTAGCACAGGACGTGCCCGCTTTTTAGCACTGTATATGCTTCTTTTGGCCTCCTAACTTCACTGAGCCCTATTATATCCCATTTACTGCCCTCTAATTCCTCCAATAGCACTGCTAGACTCGCCTCACTAGATAACGTTCTAGCGTTAAACGTTGCCAGGTTCATATTCCAATGGCGGCCTGTCCGGATCAAAATACAAAATCAAAATCAAAATCACGCAAATCACGCAAATCACGCAATCAAATCACGCAAATCAAAATACAAGTAAAAGATCCCAGCGAATCAAATCCAAAAACACAGTGAAATTGAAGCCTGGTAAATCTTACAGCCAAAACCAAACGCTTACCCACTGAAGCAGCACCATATCACCAGTCCTTCCCCGCCGTGTCCAGTCAGTTGCAAGAGGTGGTCAATCTCAAGTCGCCTCCAACTTGATCAGGATGCCGGTCGGTCACCATGTACCAACGTCCGTCAGCTGCCGTTGCTGTTTCCGAGTCGTAGCCCGATCTAGGAGCCGTAGGCCGATCCCACCGCTGCCACCAGATATTAGATTTCTCGGACGATCCTACCGCTGTCGACCAGATGTAGGAGTCGTCGGACTAACTCGCCGCTGCCACCATTTCAAGGAGTTGAAGGTCGTAGAGAGGAACTCAGTGAACAGGATTTATTTACATATTAACAGTTTAAGCAGGATACATTGGCAGTCTAGCGCGACTCCCATATGGAGCCCGCAAAACTAACATACAGCAAACAGTTTACGAGCACACAGCTCACTACTACCTTTCGAGCATGACAGAGCACTCAGCTACCGACAACGAGCACGACACGAGCACGCTCTAGCAGCCGGCAAACGCTGCTTATAAGCTCTCCGCTTGACGTCATAGTTCGACGTCATCATTCGGCGTCACTCTTCGAGGTCCACGTGGACGGAGTCCCAGTGGGCGGAAACGCTCGTCAAGTCATTGTAAACTTGCCGCCGCCCCGCAGCACGGCCCACACAGATAAAGGCACACACGTTCGAGCCTACACACACAAAGGCTGACACGTTCGAGGGCCCCGTGGACGGAAATGTTCGTGTTGCACACACACACAGGTTTCAGTGCCGCACAGCTCTCGGTGTTGACGTCAGAGGGCTTCGTGGAACTCTGCCCCGTACCGGATGGCTCGGCCAAGTACCAATTTCCTGAGTTGATCGCGCGTCACGTGGCGGCCGGCCCTTCGCAGTTCTCCGAAGGGCGCCCCGTCTGGTGGGCTTGGAACACGTGCAGCGGGCTGAAAGCTGGCACGTTGCCACCCCGTACGGCCATTCTTAACAGCCTCTACTTGTTGCGGGCGACATTAACGCGCCCCACGGAGCCTGGGGCTACACCCGAGAAGCACCCAAGGGCAAACACCTTTGGGAAGACTCTCAAGACTAAAGGCTTGAACTGATCGCGAATCCCGCCGATCCTACACGCAGAGGGAACAGCGTGAGTGCCGATACGTTGCCAGACCTTGCGTTCGTTCCGAATGTAACAACAGCGCACTGGCAAAATACGCAGGCAGATTTGTGGAGTTACCACGCGCTGATCGAGATCACGATAGGCACGGGCCTGAGTGGTCGTAGTACTAACCCTGAAGGCAAAGGTCGTAAGCTCAAACTCGTGAAGTCGGACACGTTCCGCAAGAAGCGAGAAGAAGCGGGGCGAGGCGACGAGCCGATTACGGACATAGACGAGTTTACCGAGACGCTCAGAAGGGACATAGCGCAGCAACGATCGAGGTTCCGCCCGAGGCGAACCTCGAAATAATTCACAGCAGGCTCCTAGACATGTGGGAAGCAAAGCGAGCCCTCCTAAAGAGATGGAAATGCCAAAGATATAATAAGGCGTTGCGCAAACGCATAGCACAATTAGGGACATCGAAGAACGCGCACTCCAGGTATGCAGGGCACAATAGGAAGACACGTGCAACGGCCTCGAGAGGCAGATGACCGGGGCGAGCGCTTGGACCCTTTTTAGACACCTATTAGATCCGGAGGAGACTCGGGCCGCTCAAGGCCACTAGACTCGCAGGCTAGTAAGAGATACGCAATACGTGACCGTTACTTTAAGAAGGCCGAAAGCATCCAGCACGCCGAATACGACGGCATTGCAAACGAGAAACTGGACGCGGAATTTAGCGAATCGGAAATTCGGATAGTCCTGTTCGAACTAAACACTTGATCGGCGCCCGGCCCGGACCGGGTTACCAACAAGACTCTCCGCAACCTAGACGACGAGTCAATCTCCCGACTCACGGCCTACGTCAATGAGTGCTGGCGAGAGGCTTCCCTTCCCGAAGCCTGGAAACGGGCCCGCGTTATAATGATTCCTAAACCTGGCAAGCAAGTTACGCTCGATAATCTAAGACCGATTTTGCTTACGTCTTGCATCGGCAAAGTCATGGAACACGCAGTTCTCACCCGCGTGACCGACTTTCTCGAAGATCATGACGCGTTCCAGCACACCATGCTAGGGTTCCGCCGCAACCTCTCCGCACAGGACGTATTGCTTCAGCTTAAACACCAGATCGTAGACGACACTACCAGCTCCACTAAGACAATTCTAGGCTTAGATATTAAAAAGGCCTCTGACAACGTCAAACACCAAGCGATCTTAAAAACAATTCGAACATTAGGACTAGGCCAAATAATGTATTGTTACATTAGAGATTTCTTCGCGGGCAGGCGCGCATGCGTCGTCGTCGGCGACGAGGAATCGCCGGAATTTGAGACGGGTCCGTGCGGCACGCGGCAAGGATCCGTCATATCACCATTACTCTTTAATTTAGTTCTACTCGGTCTACCCGAGAAATTAACAGAAATAGAAGGATTACATCACAGTCTCTACGCGGATGACATCACCCTCTGGGTTCCCGGGGGAGGATGTGACGGTCACGTCGAGCGAACGCTACAGGCAGGAGTAGATGCGGTTCAGAATTACTTGCGTGGAACGGGCCTCGATTGCTCGGCTACGAAGTCCGAACTCTTACTCTACAAACCCACAAAGAGAGGTCGTAAAACCCTGCGCGAAGAGGAACGGGAATACTCCAAAATACGCATTACATTGGCAGATGGTACTCCTGTACCGCACGTAGAGAAAATTAGAATCCTAGGGTTACACCTGCAGGCAAACGACCATAACGGAGAGACGGTGCGAATAGTTCGTCGTTCTGTAGATGAAACGATCCGACTCTTGCGTCGCATCACGAATAGACGCAATGGTATGCGTGAAGAGTGCGCGATCCGTCTCGTGCAGGCGTACGCGATAAGCCGCATAACGTATGTTGCCCCCTACGTGAAGTGGATCGGGTCCGAAAAAAACAAAGTCGAATGCATGATCCGAAAGGCTTTCAAAAGGGCGGTCAGCGTTCCATTCAACGCGAGCACCGACAAGTTTCTAGAGCTCGGAGTTCACAACTCACTTAACGAGTTAATCGAGGCGTACGACGTTGCGCAATACGAACAATTATCGAGGTCAAAGGCAGGACGATGCATCCTCGAGTCGCTCGGCATCGCACACCACACTCAGCATGGAGAAAAGCCGGCGGTTGCCGCCTCTGTTCGCGGCCGCCTGATCATCCCGTCACTTCCCAAGAACGGGCACCCGACGCACCACCCCGGGAGACGCAACACCACGCCGGGAGAGCAAGCGACCTTCAGAAGAAGTTTGGTAACAGCAACGAGGCGGTGTACGTAGACGCGGCGCGATATGGAGGAGGGAGAAGCGGACACGCGATAGCGGTTGTAGACCGCTCGGGTAAGTGCGTAGCGAGCGCCACGATGACCACGGGACACACGGAGGCGGCCGAAGAAGCCGCGATAGCCTTAGCACTCGTCGCGGTGCCGAACGCTTCGATCGTGATCAGCGACTCGCAGGCGGCAATCCGCGGCTTCGCTCGCGGTCGTGTCTCGCGGGAAGCGGCCTGCATACTCGAAATTTCTGACGACGGCGACTCGTCATCGCACTCGCAACCCCAAAATTCTACGGTTTTCCTCCTCTGGACCCCGGCACACACCGATGTTTCGCTCGCGGGCAACGAGGTGGCCCACGCTACGGCTCGAGGTCTCACACGCCGAGCCGCCGCTGATTATGTGGCCGCATCCGCCCCCGAGAGCGGGGCATCGGATCTGCCGGATGGCACAGCAACAAGAAACAGCAACAAGAAACACACTGGGCGTGGGGCGATCGCCTAACCTCGTTCAGAGACCTCACCCAACACTACAGACTCGAAAGTCGCACATTCCCGCCACCGCACGATAAATTGAACAGGAATGAGGCCGTAACTTTACGCTTGCTCCAGACACACCTACCCTCGCCGCGCTATCTTACACTACTGCTATCCGCGTTTATATCCAACAGACGCGTGTAAAACATGCGGACAGAGAGCAACGCTGCCACACATGCTCTGGGAATGTGCCGGCAACAACGGTAATCAAACCAGCTCCGTTCGCGACGCCTCCATAATCGCGGCCGTCGCCAGAGTACGGGAAGGCTCGAGCTCGCTTCTTCCCGACGCCGCCCCGGATGCAGGAGCCGCCGGGGACCTTCTCCGTAGGCGTCGCCGCCGCTGGGAGGCGGCTATAAAAAGTTCAGAGCTGGCAGACCAGCTCTGGGCCGTCCGGCAAGCCGAAGATGCCGCTCGAGTCCAAGGACTTCGAGCCGTCACCTGAGGCCACCACAGCAAGAACTACCGGACTATTCTTTATTAAAGTTTCTTCTTCGTATTCTCTTGAAATTCGCGCTGTGGTGCGGTACTACCCTGTGGTGTGGTAGGACAGGTAATGTGCGGTTGAAGCTGAGACAGCGCTCAAGCGCAAATAATGGAACGGGTGTGAAAGTGCCTGGAACACAATAGGCAGGTGCCTCTGTGACGTGACGTCACCTCGCCTCCACAACAACAAAACGAAAATTGCTAGGAAAAGCATGTTATTTCTGTATTGCAACTTTTAGTGCGTTTGAACCCACAAGAACATCACGTGACTTACCTTAGGCGCATAGGGAAGCATGGCTACGTTTTCAAGTTCGGTGAAGACTGTCCGAGCTGTCTTGCTAGACCTCTTCCTGTCTAGTTTTATATCTTTAATTCGGTTCAGCTGGCATACTGCTTGGACAGGAAAAGGCTCCTGCATCGTTTTTGACTTCGATGTTGTTTTCACGGAGCTGTCGTCCTTGACGTCTTCGTTAGAAATGGAAGGAGATTTAAGGTGGCCGCTGCACACTTAGCCGTCTACATAGTCGGCTGCGACGAGTATTGGGACACTGCCATAGTGCCATAGATAACCGCTTGCCGAAGCCTGCAAAACACATTCTTGGATAGCTACCGCAGTTGGTTGTCCAGAATTTTTACTGCAATTTAGCGCTCTCCAAGGTAGATAATGTGGCGATGAGAAAGACTAGGGGGGCCAAAGAAAATACGATAAGAAGGAAATGTGTGTTGCCGCTGCTGGCGCTTAGGTCGCCATTGTTTAAGATGCTAGCTCAAGCCGTCATCTCATTTCATTTCATTTATTTACCTTAAAGACTCCACTAGGGGGTATTACATAAGGGGTGGGTGTACATAAAAAATAAAACACTAAAATTTGTGACGACAGGTACTCAGTCACATTGGCAGAAAAAGATGATGGACAGGTGAGAACGACGATATTGCGAGGAAGGCTGTTCCAGACTTTGGCTGCACGAGGAAAAAAAGATGCTAAAAAATTAACAGTTCTCACACGTGTACGGGAAACTTGCAATTGGTGACCAGTGCGAGGAGCTATGTATGCGGGCGGTGTGATGTAAAGAGCACTGTTAAGTTATGAATGGTAAAGCTTATAGAATAGACAAAGTGTTGCTATGCGTCGGCGGAGGGATAAAGCTTGCAGCCCAGATACCGCTTTGAGGGCGGTAACACTGACTTCGTGAGAATAAGATCAGTGAACGAATCTGGCGGCACGATTTTTTACCGCTTCAAGGTCATCTACGAGGCACACTTGATGGGGGGACCATATGGGTGACGCATACTCTAGTTTTTAACGGATAAGTGACTTATAGGCTAGTAATTTAACGTGTTGGGGAGCCTTACGAAGGTGACGTTTCAGAAAACCGAGAGTCCTATTTGCCGATGATATGACGTTTGTAGTATGTGCATGCCATGACAGATCATTGGACAAAGTAACGACTAAGTATTTGAACTATGTTACTGCTTGTATAGGTTCGTTAGCAATTATATACTGGAATGTAACGGGGTGCTTTTGGCGAGTAATGGAAAGAAGTTTACATTTAGTCTGGTTAAGGGTCATTAGCCAGCGGCCGCACCATTCCTGGACACGGTCTAGATTATGCTGAAGTTTTGCTGCGTCGCAATGGTTAGAAACTGATCGGTAAATTACACAGTCGTCAGCGAACATTCGGACTTGGCCATATAAGTGTTGAGGCAAGTCGTTATTATATATTAGAAATAGGAGAGGACCGAGAATAGAACCTTGGAGTACACCAGATGTTACAGGAACAGGGTCAGAAGTATGATTATTAACAAGGACGTGTTGGGATCGGTTAGACAAGAATTCCTTGGTCCAAATCAGAACGTTGTGGTCCAGGCTTAACTGGTTTAGTTTTAATAGTAATCGTTGATGCGGCACTTTATCAAACGATTTTGCGTAGTCCAGAAAATGGCATCAGGTAGTATGTTGGTGTCGAGGTTAACATGCGAGTCATGAATGAAAGGGCCAGTTACGTCTCGCATGAGAAGCCCTTTCGAAATCCATGCTGAGATGGATGAAAAAAGTTATTTTTATCGAGAAATGCCATGATATGAGAATAAACGACATGCTCCACGATTTTGCACGGGACACTTGTTAATGGTATGGGGCGGTAATTTAGTGGGGAATCTTTTTTACCAGATTCGTAGACAGGAACAACCTTCCCCACTTTCCAATCATTTGGCATGAGACCTACAGAGAGTGAATGAGAAAACAAAATACACAGATATGCAGTAATGGTATGTCTGGTGTTCTTTAACAGCTTGGAATTGATTTCGTCGACGCCTAGCTGTCGATGAAGGAAGCTTAATGTTATCTAACGAAGACAAAATTCCATCATGAATTGTTGTTATAGCAGGCACAGTAGACAGAGTTCTGGCCAGTGTCGTAGGCATTGCTGTGCTTGGTTCTTTTGTGAAAACTGTGCTAAAGGCAATGTTAAAGGTGTTAGCGCATTCGAGATCCCCGGCGGTTTCTCCCGATTCGTTGGTCGGAGTGCTAGCGCGTGATTCGATAGGGTTGATGAGCTTCGAAAATTTTCCCGGGTTATTGTGGGAGCGGCCCGCTTCGTGAGGACTCACGATCTGCAGGACTTCATTAAAGCTTTACCATACCATACCATCACGTAACAATTTTGTCAAATCGTTGTTGAAAAATTTGTACTTAGCATTTCTCACAGCAATCAGGTAGGCATTCTCGGCAGTATAGTCCCGCTGCCACGCATTAGACGAGGCTCTCACCTTAGCAGCACGAAAAAAGCGCTTTTTTCTGCCTTCTAATGTTTTTAGTGTCTTAGTGAACCATGTCTTTTGGTGGTTTTCACGGAAAGTAATTTTAGGAATGAATTTGTTGGCCAAGTCCTGTATTTTGTATTTGACTACCTCTCAGCTCTCCTGGAGAGGCATGCTGTAAAATTGGGCTTCAAATAAAGGGAAAGAAATTCTAAGCTCGTTGTTAATTGCGTCATAGTTATCTTTTTCTTATAGAAGGATTGTTTTCTTACGTTTTTCGCACCGTTCAAGGCAGAAAGAAAACTCGACGTGGATAACTTTTTGATCACTAATTTCTTGAAGGCATGTTATAC
Organism: Dermacentor andersoni; assembly: GCF_023375885.2. Classification (NCBI taxonomy): domain Eukaryota; kingdom Metazoa; phylum Arthropoda; class Arachnida; order Ixodida; family Ixodidae; genus Dermacentor; species Dermacentor andersoni. Next base: position 142,003,953 of record NC_092822.1, on the reverse strand, counting down.
GTGATAAGCTCTCAGGATTCGTAGTTAGTATAAGATCCAAGATATTAGCCCTGACGCCAGCAACACGCGTTGGTTCCCTTACTGAGTGAGATTGGCATTCAAACATACTTCTATAAAATCCTTTAATTCTCTGTGGTTCGCACCTGAGGGAGTTTCTGCCAGTCGATACCGGGATAATTGAAATCTCCGAATAGCAATATATGTGAATTTGGATGTGCAGTGCCGAGATCACTCAGAATATTGTTCAGCTCCCTTGAAAAGTTAGGTGAAGTATGCGGAGCCCTGTAGCAAACACCAAGTAAAACGGATTGCGCCGATGAGCGAAAAATTAACCATAACATTTCTAGATCAGAGACGATGTCTAATAGTGTGCACGATAAATTAGGGCCCACAGCAATCAAGCCACCGCCTCCTCGAGTGCATCTGCGGTCATTTCTGAAAACATGGAAACCTACCAAGTCAGCAAGTACTGCTGTATCAGTGACATGAGGGGTAAGCCACTTTTCGGTTATCATGAGTATGCTGCTGTTTGAAAAAATCATGATGTTAGACATAAGTTCACGCTTAGGTAGGAAACTGCGAATATTTGTGAATATTACAGATAATGAAAGATTATTTCTTGGCATGGTTTGGGGGCGGGTAATCACATTTTTCCGGGCGGACGATTTCTAAAACACTCCTCTTACAGTTTCAGATGCGCTATCAAACACGTAGCGCTTCGGTCCGATGTGCAGGGTGTTGTAGCACAGATTGGATGGAGCAGATTGCTTTCTGGCAAATTCAACGAGCTGGCTGCGAGCAATTCGAACTGTACCAGAAAAAGCTTCGCCAATACTACAATTGGTACCTTTTAGTTTCCGGGCTCTTGACAGGACAGTTTATTTTGTTTTGAAAAATGTGAATTTTGTTATTATTGGACGGGGTTTGTCGTTCGAATGACGTCCGAGACGATGGGCGCGCTCTATCTCGTTTGTGTCGATGTGTATATCTAAATGCTCGCGGCAATGTTTAATGATAAGTTCATGTCCAGGAATTCTGGACATTCTCCTTCGGAGCTTCACAGCAGCGCACAAGTGTAACTCAATGGGAAATTGTTTTTTCAAAATTATATTTCAGTATATCGGCTGAGGGTCAAAAAGTTTCAACTGACTACAACAAGAGGGTAGACCCTTCTAACAACATATGTATTTTGGCACTTAGTCAGAACATTGGTGGTGCATTAAAGCAGTTAAAGCAAGTCAGACAGGGGCGGTGAACTCCCACTACAGGAGGAAATCGTTTTGCACCCTCCCGCCAGAGGGCACAATGACTGGAAGAACGCCAAATTTAAACCATAAAGCGGTTTATTGCAGTTGGCATTGAGAAGGTAATGGTAATTCAATTATCGGGTTTTAGATTCCAAAACAACTTTATGATTATGAGGCACGCCGTAGTGGGGGACTCCGGAGGTTTGGACTACCTGGGGTTCTTTAACGTGTACCTAAATCTAAGTACACGGGTGTTTTCGCATTTCACCCCCATCGAAATGCGGCCGCCGTGGCCAAGGTAATGGTAGAGGGAGTGTTATGCAGCCTGTTAGCACGCGCAGGTTTTTGAGAAGCAGCCGAGATGGTACAGAGTGGTTATGCGTGTGCATGTCTTGAGCGCGCCTGGGTATGGTTGTATGCGCCTATGCGCTCTGTGTATGATTGTACGGCCGTGTGCCTAAGTATTTGCGTTTGCATGCGCGCGAGTGCGTGTATGCGTGTGTGAGCGTTCGCGGCGTGTGTGCGTGCGCGTGTGCGCGCGCTTGCGGAGCATGCGTGGCCGCGTGTGAACGTGTACGCGTGCCAACGTGTTTTAGAATTTCAGCATGCACGATTGCGAACGAATGTGTGCGTGTTTGTGTGCGCATGGATGCATGTGCGTGCGTATAGTATGTGTGTATGTGCGTGCGTGCGTATGACGGATGGAGAGAGAGTACGTGCGTGTGAGGGAGAGTGCGTTTGTGTGCGGGGGAGACAGAAAGTGTGTGTGTGTGCGAGGGAGAAAGAGCGTGTGTATGCGCGAGGGAGAGAGAGACTGTGCGTGTGTGCGCGTGCTAGTGCCTCCATATTTGCATATGCTTGCACGCGAGTGCGTGCATGCGTGTGTCAGCGTTCGCGGTGTGTGTGCATGCCTGCATCCGGGTGTTAGTGCATGTGTGCGTGCGCTTGCGTGCTTGCGGCGCATGCATGGTGGCGTGTGAATGTGCACGTGTGCGACCGTGCATATTCGTCTTTCTTTCAGCATGCATGCCTGCGGACAAAAGTGTGCGTGTTTGCGTGTGAATGGATATATGTGTGTGCGATGGAGAGAGCGTCTGAGTGCTTGTAAGGAAGAAAGTGTGTGCTCGTGCGAGGGAGAGAGAGCGCGTATGTGTGCTTGCGAGGGTGTTTGTGTGTTTTCGGGTGTGAGTGAACATTTTCCTTCTTACACCTACTCTTGGAAAAAAACGCGGTGTGGAGAGCATTAAAACCCGTGTTTAAATCCTCGAGACAACAAAAAATGACACTGCATTTGTAGCATTATCTCTTTCTTAAAGCGAAACCGACAGAAAAAATGCGCCTGTGACGTCAGTATTGCCGCCCTTGGCTGGCACGGCCCCGTAAGAAGCTGCCAATCAGTTCAGCTTCGTTATCTTGCTTCCGTTGGCGGCAATGCCTTGAGAGCAATGACGCGCTAAATCTGCACTATCATTCAATCGGGCATCGTTTCTGTGACCAAGCACGCTTTCGGCAGCGCACGTTCGTTGCTACACTGTCATTTGAACTTTAAACGGCTTGCGTTCGGAAAAACGATGTGAATAAATATCTACAGTCGTCTGGCCGCAAGGAACATGCTCACGGAGCCGTGTCGTTCATCGCAATATCTTGAAAGGCTGGAAGCGGTCAGGTCGATGTTACCCACGGTCTTTTTCCGCGTCAGTTAGGCTTTCAGAGAACGCTTAATTAAAAAATATTTGTTCTTAGCTCTTAGTTCTTAGTATTGTGATCAAAGCACTTCAAAGGACTAGGGAGAGTACCGAAGGAGGATACCAAATCTCGTGGTTCCCAGCCCATCTAGATAGCTTAATTAACCCGCTTGGATGTAATCCTAACGAGCAGGCCCACCGGAGAGCGCGCGATTTCACGCACCGCGCTGTCGCGGGTAGCCAGGCTTGGAACGAGGTCAACATCCACAAAGATCCATTAAGTACATTCCACGAAATTGTTTCCCATTATCGACTAGGCAGGAGGACATTTCCACCCCCTCACCCCAAATTGAACAAACCCCAGGCTACCACACTAAGACTCCTGCAAACCCGTACATATCCCACTCCTCGGTCTCTTCACAGGATAGATCCTGAACACTCACAGTCGTGCCCCAAATGTGGTCATGACTCATGCTCCTTTGACCACATGCTCTGGCTGTGCCCAGCCCTTAACGCCTATCCAGCCATCACGAAAGAACAATGGCAGGACTCTCTCAAGAGCAGCAATCTCAACATTCAACTCCAGGCTGTCCAGAGGGCCCACGACATTTCCGCGGGACTTGATCTCCCGGTTCCATCGTGGGCGGAGGCACCGACTTGATCTTCGGGAGCCATCGGTTTGGCTCCCCGAGGTCTCAGTCCCTCAGGACTCAAATAAAGTTCTTGTCATGTCATGTCATGTCTTAGCTCTTACAGAAGCATGATTAATAAGCATATATTCTCTCAACTACAATATGTCGAAGACATGCTCCAGACTGCTAATTTGCTTTGTCCACCCAAAAACAATTATTTAAATGATAATTAACATACATTCGTAAATTGTGCACACAACTGCTCAACTTGCTCCGTATCCGGAGGTTACCATCTGAACACTCGAATGATAACAATAATGTCAGAAAGATTTACATTGATCTATTCCTTAATATTTGGTGCCGCTAAAGAAGACCGCCTGTACATTGATGGTGCAGTAGGCACCTAATAAAGCAGGTGCGAATACTCGGACAGGTTTTCGTGACGAAGTTCAAGTTGATGAACTTAGAACAGATGCACCCAACCGTGCACCTCTGTCTTTACAATGTATTCTCCTACATTGTACAAGAAACGCCTCAGCGCCACGGTACACCAAAAAGGTGTGCGGGAGCATTATTTGCTCTAACTAATAGATTTCTGAGCATTCGTGGCATCACGCTTGGTTTCCTTGCGTCATCAGGAATGAAAGGAGCACTTACCTAGAGGCCCAAGTAGGTAGACTACTTCCGCCACTGGGTCGGCGTAAGATTAGAGACAGACAGATAGATAGGTTCGAAATGGCTAAATAAAGGCAAATAATGCTATTTACCTTAATATTAACCGTCTGGGGGAAAGCATTGGATAATTTTCTTTTCGTAATTCGTACCCGATTAGATGTGGGTTGGGACGGAAAATATCGGAATTTTAGGATGAGTGCTTTGCTGCGAATAGATTGATTGTTTAAGGTGAATTATAATAAATCCTTCGGTTTTACGAGCCAAAACGACGGTATAATTATCAGGCACGTCGTAGTGGCAGACTTCAGAATAATGTTGACTACCTGGGCGTTCCTCAAATTAAATTATGGGGTTTTACGTGCCAAAACCACTTTCTGATTATGAGGCACGCCGTAGTGGAGGACTCCAGTAATTTCGACCACCTGGGGTTCTTTAACGTGCACCTAAATCTGAGTAAACGGGTGTTTTCGCATTTCGCCCCCACTGATATGCGGCCTCCGTGGCCGGGACTCGACCCCGCGACCTCGTGCTCAGCAGCCTAACACCATAGCCACTGAGCAACCACGGCGGGTTACGTGGGCGTTCTTTCAACTTCCACACAATGCACGGTACGCTATACTTCTTGCATTTCGTCGCCGTGGAAATGCGCCCGCCTCGGCTGGCATTCCGACCCACACTCTCTGGCTTAGCGGCGCAACGCCCAAGTCCCAGCTTTAGCGTGGCTAGAAATGGGAGGCGTGAAAACCGGCCTCTCCAAGCTTGTCGCGAGGCGCGATCACTTCAACGTGGCACTGTTGTCGGGGGGTGGGGGGAGGGGCGACTGGAAAACAGTTAATTAGGGTCTGATTTATCTTGCATGATAGACAAATCGCGCAACAGAAAGTCCCCGGACTGATGTATGATGACGACATTCTGCCGCTAGCGGACAACGCATGTGATTTAGACACTTGCGATTATTTGTGGCAAGGCAGCGACAAACCTAGACCTTAAGTTCAGCACAGAGAAATTGGGACTTATGATATTTAATGAAAGGACGAATAATTACATGGCGTCAATTCAACAGCAAGTCATACGCATAGTCAAACAATGTACACGGTCGTCCACTTCCAATTTGAACACGGCTCCGGGCGGCCGGCGAAGCCGGCGCTCCGCGGAGCGCCGCTCGTGGGCGCCGGGGTAACTAACGCGCCAGCGCACTGGCAGTGGCCTCAGCCGCGTCGTCTGGTGTGTGCTGGCGCGCTGTAGCAGACGACGCGGCTGAGGCTGTGGCTGCCAGTGCCCGGCAGCAGTTTTTATTCCTAATGACGCCAGGAAACCGACCCTGTTGCCGTCAACGCTCATATAGTAATCGGGAGCGCGCACAATGTTCTCGCACACCTTGTGTGATATACCATAGCGCTGAAGTGTTTCTTGTATAGCGTAGGAGAGTCCACCGTAAAAGCAGAAGTGCACTGTTGGGCACATGTGCTTAAGTTGATGAACTTGAATTGCGCCAAGAAAACCCGTCGAAGCAATCGCACCTGCTTTTTAAGAAGCCTACTATACCATTAATATCCAGGCAGTTATTTTTACCGGCGCCAAACTTTAATAGAGCAATATAAATATTGCCGACATTATTGTTATCATTCGAGTGTTGAAATTGCTAGCCTCTAGATACGGAGTAAGTTGATTGGTTGTTTGCGTAATAAACGAAGGTACGATAATCAAATTGTCAATAATTTATCTTAGGCAGCTAATAGACATGAGTAGCTTGGAGCCATTCCTCGAGATTATCTAGCTGAGCGAATAATTATTAAACATGCTTCTGTATTGCGCAAATGTTTTTCAAGTAACCTCTTTGAAAGCATAACTGATGCTGAAAAAGAACGTTTATAAGGGCGACCTGACCGAGCCCAGTCTTTTGTGATAATGTGATCAATGGCATCGCTCCGTGAGTACTGTACATTCCTTGCGGCCAGTCCGCTTTCGATGTCCATTCGTTTTTTTCGAAATCAAGCAGTTCAAAGCTTTAATTTCAATACAACAGCGAACGTGTCCCGCCGAAAACTTGCTTGGTCGGAGGAGGGATGCACGACACAATTATAGTGCAGATTTAGCGCGTCATCGCCATCAAGAGGCAAGGGAGATAACGAACGCGAACCGCTAGCAGCTCCTCGCGGGACCGTGCCGATGGTGATAGTGCCGTCGAGACAAAATACAGGGCGGCAATACTGACTGCACAGGCGCTTACACAGCGAAGCTGTGTACCTCTGGCCCGAAATGCATTTGTCGTGTCAGGGAGCAAAAACGCCGGCCGATCCCGGAGGTTGCGGAGTATCGGACTGTCATGCGGTGGAGGTGAAGCAGGCTTCGAGTACTCCGCCAATAATAATAATAATAACAATAATAATAATAATAATGAAGATGAATTGTTTCCCCTCGATGGGTATGCTGGAATCGCACATGGCCTCACGCGCAGAAGGCATTGCCATATATGAAGAGGAGGAAATGTATGTATACTACCATGCAACCCTAACTCGTAAGAGGAGAGGGGCACCGACTGTGGGGTTGTGTGTGCTGTACAAACGAAAGACGTGATTATGATATCCACTGTCTATATATATCCAGGCACACCCAACTGTGGTATTAAGAAGTTCATGACCACGCACTTTGCATTGGTTAGCCCCGATGACACTACCCTTGTGATCACCATTGGAGGCTTCAATGTGGGCATTTTAAAACCAGAAAAGAAATGGTTCACTGAGCTTGTGCAAGAAGAATCTGGTTTGAAGTGCTAGACCAATCGAAGTAACTCAATTAAGTAACAACGGTCGTGCATAGATTCTACATTGGCCAAGATTCTGTCTAAGGTTGTAACCGGACCAACCCGTATATATCCCTGTAATCACAAGGCTATCGTCACTACCATTACCAAATGGTGAACATAAATACATGACCCCTTGTCTAATCCTGTCTGATCTGCTACAGCTTAGCTGGTCATCCATCTTCACAGAGTGGAATGGCTCCTAATATTTCTTTTTCTTTTTGCGTCAGTTTCGCTTTCAGAAAGTGATAATGGTATGAAGGAAATGCCATTCAATATTGTCTCTGTGGATATAAATAAGATTCAATTAAACTCTATATCCGCACCGTGCTTGCTTAGTGTCTGTGGTGTTGGGCTGCTAAGCACGAGGTCGCGGGATCAAATCCCGGCCACGGCGGCAGCATTTCGATGGGGACGGAATGCGAAAACACCCGTGTACTTAGATTTAGGTGCAAGTTAAAGAGTCGAAATTATTCCGGAGTCTCCCATTGCGATGAGCCTCATAATCAGATCGTAAGATTGACACGTAAAAAGCCCATAGTTTTAACGTCGATATTTAATTTGGTTGCGAGAATAGGTACAAGTAAGGAAATGCTAGCTTCACACACACACCTATACACACAAACATATTTTCACAACTCTCTCTCTCTCGCTCTCAAGCACACAGACGTAAAGATAACTGGCATCTTCAACTCCACGCACATTTACACGCGCCCACGCATGTACACACACAGAAAAATGTGCGCACGCGCGCACGTACACTGAAACGCACGCATACACAAATGAGCGTATGCTCGCAGACGCATAAACGCGCTCGTTCGCACGCAGATTCAAATACGGAGACACAAGCGCGGGCGAACACACAAACTCAAGTACACGCGCATGCACACTCAAGACGTGCACACGCATATACACTCCCTCTCCCTCCCTGCTGCTTCTCAAGACGCTACTGCACGCTGAGTGAATAACACTTGCACTGCAATTACAGTTCCAACGCCAGCTCTAATAAATCACCTTACGGTTTAAATTTCGTGCTTCATGAAGTCAATAGGGCTATGTTTTTATCTATACTGACTACAAGAGTGTAGTTAGTGCAGGAAGTCGCCACTTTTTACTTGGCTTAGAATAGTTTAGCTCCGCCTACCTACCTGTCCTGACGCTCCTGAGAAAGTTCCCAGCAGGCTTTGCTTCGTTGAGCACTATCGAGTCGCCCCACAAGCCATGACCAGAGTCCTGCTTTATACATCTACACCTGTGCCTTATGGTGACTGTGTTGTGTCTCCTCTCGCGGAAGTCCTCCTTGTTCATCACGTTGCTCTTCAGCAAACCGTCGTCACTATCACCAACAACTCTACCAGCCTTCAGCTCGTCAACTTAGGAATCGTTGACCACGTCCTACCACAAGGCATGGACTTAGGTACGCTGTCTTCCTCCCAAGTTTGCCTATTTTCAGCCTCGGATGCTTATATTACGTCGTCTCCCGTTGACTCTCCTTCTTTGCCGGCTGTTCTTCCTCACCTCACAAACGTTATTGCTCCCGAACTTCCGCCTCACTAAGCCAACTAGCTGCTCTCCGCGTTCAGCGACCTTTCTGACCTGCGCCGCCCTTTCGGCCAGACGTCTCTCACAACGCACCATACAGACATGGGTGACGCAGACCCTATTCACAGGCGACCATACCGTCGATCCTTGCAGGAACGACAAGTCATTCAAACGGAGTTCCAGAAGATTCTCTCTCGATGAATCGTTGAACCATCATTCAGTCCTTGGGCGTCCCCTGTTGTTCAAGTTAAAAAAGGAGGCCAGTTGGTGTTTCTGCGTGGATTATCGGCACCTCAACAAGATCACCAATAAAGACGTTTATCCCCTATCACGCGTTGATTACGCCCTCGACTGCCTCCATGGTGCGAAGTACTTTTCTTCCATCGGCCTTGGTTCCGCTTACTGGCAGACTGCGTCGACGACATGGACCGAGAGAAAACCGCCTTTATAACACCCGATGGCCTATACAAGTTCAAATTTATATCATTCGGCTTATGTAATGCTCCATCTACTTTTGAATGCATGATGGACACACTCCTTCATAACCTCAAGTGGTTCATCAGTATTTATTACTTAGATGACGCCGTCGTTTTTGCTCCTACATTTGCCACGCACCCGGAGTGCCTTTCGTTCGTTCTTTCGGCTTTTCCCAATGCTGGCCTTCAACTTAGTTCGTCTAAATGTCACTTCGGACGACGCTAAATTGCTATCCTCGGTCATATTGTTCATTCATCTGGTGTGCGCCCAGACCCGGGAGAAGCTGGTGCCGTACAGAAGTTTCCCGTGCCAACATGTGCTAAATATGTCCGCAGCTTCGTGGGCCTGTTCTCGTACTTCCGCCGCTTCATGCACAATTTTTCGGAGGTCACTCGTCCTCTGCTCTTCTGAAGGCCGATGCTCCATTTTCTTAGGGACCTGAATAAGCATCTGCCTTCTCGAAGCTTATCTCTCTCTCCTTAGATCTCCATTTCTTCTTGCGCACTTCGAACAGACTGCTTCAAGAGAAGTCAGCACTGATGCCAGTGGTCATGGAATCGGTGCCATTTTTTGCCAACGTCAACGACACCGCGACCGCATCATTGCCTACTTCAGCCGTCTGCTTTCTCCAGCTGAGCGGAATTATTCCATTACTGAACGTGAGTACCTTGCAGTTCTCTAGGCAGTGGCGATATCGCGCCCTTACCTATGTGGTCGGCCATTTACATTCACCACAGACCACCATGCGCTCTGCTGGCTTTCGTCCCTCAAAGACCCTACCGACCGCCAAGGTCACTGGGCGCTACGCCTACAGAAATACTCGCACACAGTTGCTTACAAGTCCGACCGTTTACACAAAGATGCCGACTGCTAGTACCGCTACACAGACGATGTTCCTGCGACCTATGCTTCTGCTCTGTATTTTCTCTATCTGCTTAGCTGACCTTGCTACCGAACAGCGCCGAGATCCAAGCATACGTGGTATCATGGAAAAGTTCACATCTAGGTCATGTGACCTTTCTCTTGGTATGTTCCCACTCAAGGACGGCATTTCATATGAGCGTAGCATGTACCCCAGTGGATTAGATGGTGCTGGTTATTACGCGGCATGTTCGCACTGCTATTCTGTCCAAGCTGCACGATCTAGCAACTTTTGGTCACCTCGGGGAATCAGTACGTACGACCGTGTCCGGCGACGATTCCTTTGGCCTGGTATGCACCGATCTTGCCGCCGCTACGTCGCTTCTTGTGAGATATGTCAACGCCAGAAGAAACCATCTGAGCTTAGTGTTGGTTTACTCCTACCTCTTGGCGTTCCTGCCGAACCCTTCTATCGCGTTGGTGTAGATATCTTGGTATCTTTCCCCAGATCTGAGTGATGCAACAAGTGTACTGCCGTCACAACAAATTATACAACTTGGTTCGAGTTCACCAGAGCCCTTGCAACTGATGTAATTTATTTATAGGGTTTAACGTGCCAAAACCACTTTCTGATTATGAGGCACGCCGTATTCCGGAAACTTCGGAGCACTCCGGAAATTTCGACCACCTGGGGATCTTTAACGTGCACATACATCTAAGTACACGGGTGTTTTCGCATTTCGCCCCCAACGAAATACGGCCGCCGTGGCCGGGATTCATACCCGCTACCTCGTGCTCAACAGCCCAACACTATAGCCACTGAGCAACGACGGCGGGTAAACTTCCAACTGGCGTAGCCTACTTACTGTTGTAATGCACAACGTCATTGTTCGCCCCGGCGCTCCTCGTCAACTTCTTACCGACAGGGGTCGCTCCTTCCTCTTTACCTCTAGTGTTCCTGTATATGCGGGAACACTATTTACCTCGGAGGACGAGCTCCTACGAGATATGTGGAAAGGTGCAATGGTTCCATGACTTTCTTTTGGAAAGGTGGTTGTTTGCTCTAAATCAGGGGTGCAATCAGGACTCGATGGGAACCAAAGGTCAGTCGGTCGCCTCGCATTGGGCGCTCACGGGAAGACTACAAATGAAGCTGTGCAAGGTGATATGGACTGGACTAGTTTTGAAGTGAGGGAAGCTCGCAGTAAAATTGATTATGAAGAACGGCTGAGGAATATGGAAGAAAGTTAATGGGCTGGGAGAGTGTTGAGATATCTGTACAGGAAAAACATTGATTCGCAGTGGAGGAAAAGAACTAGGAAACTTACCAGCAAGTATGCGGCCTGTAGGGTGGGCAACACAGCAACAAAGAACGTCAAGCTGAAAGTCAGAGAGGCTGAAGTAATCTAATGGGTGGTGGCAATGAAAAAGAAACCTGCCATGAGCAACTACTTAAGAGGAAAAAACGAAATCAGGAAAGAAACCATTTATGATAACTCAAACGGAAGCTCATTACTTTTCGAAGCGAGATCGGGATGCCTTAGAACACGTTACTATAAAGTCTGATATAAGAAGGAAGAAGAAGCATGTGCTGGTGCGGTAAAGCTAGGGAAACTATGAACCATGGTTTATTAGAATGTGAAGACGTCTACCCAGCAGTCGATTTAGGCACCACTGGCCTGCTTGAAGCCCTTGGGTTAAGCGGGAGCAGTGAAAAAGTAAACATGACCGCAATAGCCATTAGTAAGAGGCGATTGGAAGATTGGTGGAAGAAAAGTAGGGAAACGACAAAAAACGGAGACGTACAAAAGCACAGTTCGCAATAGGGGATCAGAAAATTTGGGTGTGGTAGTCCATAGTGTTTTTTTATTGTTTAAACTAGGTAGGACATAAGGCAGTATAATAGCAAGAGCTTGGTGGCGCAACCCACCGCCCCGTTCCAAAGGGGATGCTCATAACATCCATCCATCCATCCAGTTGTGGGCGACTTCCTCCGTCCTTATTCTACCAAGCACAAATTTACTAATGCATGTCATCCGCAGACCAATGGTCTTACGGAGCGGCTTCATCAAATATTAACAGACATGCTCTTCATATATGTTTCTGATGACCATCGTGACTGAAATACTGCTCGCCCATTTGTCATATTAGCGTACAATTCATCACGCCACGACACTGCACGTCACTCGCCATTTTATTTCTTGTGTGGCCGAGATTCAGTATCGCTTTGTAACACAATACTGCCTACCCCTCAAGAGTCCGTGTCTCAGTATACAGGCGATGTCATTGCCCGAGCCCAAGAAACACGCCAAGTTGCTCACCGTCGCCTTTGTGCTTCTCAGAACAAGAGTAAAAGCATTTGTGACGGTAGTCACCGGACGCCGATTATGTTCTCGAGGATCTTGCCCCTCTTCGATCTCCCATCCGCCGTTCCGGCCTCTCGGAAAAAACTGACATCCCGCTACTCCGGCGCTTACCGCGTCCTCTGTCAAGTAACCTACGAAACCTATGATATGTCTCCGGTCACACCTACTACTCGCTCCATCCAGGCTTCCCATGATGTCATTCAGGTCAGCCGCCTAAAACGCTACCAGTCCTTTTCTGCCTAAAAAGCAGCGGGACGGCGCTTCCACGCGAAGTGGAAATATGTTGCGCAGCTCTGCACAAAGCTGAGGAAGATGAACACGAGCTTAGGTCTGAAGAAGTGAACGCTTTAATGACTAGCCTGCTGTAGGCTTGGCTTTGTCAATTACTGTAAATTACTGTACATTCTGTAAAAAAAAAAAAATATGGGGTTTTACGTGACAAGACCACGATCTGATTATGAGGCATGTTGTAGTTGGGGAATCTGGAAATTTCGACCACCTGGGCATCTTTAACGTACACCTAAATCTAAGTACACGTGTGTCTTCGCATTGTGCCGCTATCGAATTGCCGCCGCCATAATGTATATGCGCTACTCGTCTTGCTGCTTCTCTCAGCAAAAGTATTAGTCTAAACCTAACTTAACGGGAAGCTTTAGCTCCTACCTGGGAAATCACCAATCCTTTCTTCTTACAACCACTGCACCGCAATTCATGAGTAATGTTGAACTTAAAAGAAACAGTTAAAATTAGATTTCAGAAAGCCAATTTTTATTTAGCTTCCACTTTTCGAAATTCTAAAAAATGCGAAATCTCAAGAAACAATACTCAAAGTATACGACTCTGTGCCTCAGCAACTAAAAACGACATCGGAATTGTCTAAGCTGCACCTAATATTCAATTTAATGCAGACAAAAATGATATATCATATGCCAGTTTGAAATACACCACTAACTCCTGAATATGGTATTCGCAAAATCTTAACAGGCATTGTAACTTCACATAAGTTATAAATTCATACATCGAATTTGTCCGATTGAGATGCTCCAAGGGATGCAGTTTGGAGGGACACGATATCAGTTTTTATCCGAACTAACGGATTTGTAAACTTTGTACTTCTTTTTCAAATTTGCCGATTTCCGATAATTGACAATAATGTCATGGCCTAGATCAAAATTATTATTGCAGCGATCACTGTGATCTAACGTTCGCTCTTGAATGCAACAATTCTCATTCATATCGGTTGAGCGATTTTCTCATAAACTCATTTATGCGTTTTACATGTATTTGAGAAGCCGGCATGGAAGAAACACCCGAGCTAAAGCTTCCTCTTGTGGAATCACACTGGTTCTTAGAAAACACAAGAAAAAAAATTGAAGGCTTATCAAGGTTGAGCCCAGTGGATGCGAAGCATCCACTGGGCTCAACCTTGATAAGTGGATAACCCAACCTTGATAACCTTGACAACCTTGATAAGTGGATAACCCAGTGGATGCGAAGCATCCACTGGGCTTAACCTTAGCGTATCCTTAGCGTATGGAGGCATCTTGACCGCATAAGCGCCCGTCGCAAAGACGCTGGCGCGGTTGCGGGCACAGAGACTGACACGACGGCGGGCGCGCGCCGCTTCATTCCTCGCGTGACGTCACATATCACGTGATGCAGCGATGGTGGCGCCGCCGCCGCGTCGCGCGCGACGCCGCGAACCGAAGCGTGGAGGCCTCCGCCGGGCGACGTCCGACGGCGCGATATGAGGCCCCATCTGTAGCCGGTGTGACGTCATCACGTGACGTCACATCATGTGATCTCACTTCAGGGTCAATGGTGGCCACCGCCGGGAGGCGACCGACGGCGCGATATGAGGCCCCATCTGCAGCCGGTGTGACGTCATCGCGTGACGTCATGTCACGTGACCTACTTGAAGGTCACTTGAAGGTCAATGGTGGCCACCGCCGGGAGGCGACCGACGGCGCGATATGAGGCCCCATCTGCAGCCGATGTGACGTCATCACGTGACGTCATGTCACGTGACCTACTTGAAGGTAACTTGAAGGTCAATGATGGCCACCGCCGGGCGTCGCGCGAAGGCCCGAAACCTACGTTAATATTGTCACGTGGTAGTGACGGTGAAGAAAGAAGCAATACGGTGGAATACAAAACTAGATTTTATTGGGCGAACCTGTGCCCACAAAAACAGGCTACACTTATAGCACAACGATAGCGGCGAACACGGTCGGCGATCGTCGGAAAACTGATTAGCGGGTCAAGCGCGCCGGCTTTTATAGATCAGTCGTCGAACGTTCCAGATTAACTGATGGGACCCGCGTGTCTTCCACAAAGTTCTACACCATTCATGTCACGCGATGAAATCTGATAACACAAGGTTCGGCGACAACAGACACGCGGATAGAAGCGTCGACAACTTTCCAGAAACGTCGGATACATGCAGGCGCGTCCCTCGCTGTGTGATTACAGTTGTTAAGCGGCGAAACGTGGTTGCCCGATAAAGATAAGTACACGTGTCATTACACCCCTCTTAAAAGCATCGACCCGATGCTGCTAACAAACGAAAGTAACAAAGAAAAGCACTCGTAGCAAAGAAAACAACAAACTAAGGAAGTTCATCAGCGTCCGTAAAATGGTTTAAGGCGCACCACGTGGACCACGTCAGATCGTGCGCGGCGCCGCTGTGAGTGCGAAATGCCGTCTGGCACGACCTCATAGTCTAGTGCGCCAATACGTCGGATGACCTTGTAGGGTCCGAAATAGCGTCGCAGCAGCTTCTCACTGAGTCGTCGCCGGCGTATCGGGGTCCATACCCAAACACGGTCGCCGGGCTGGTACTCGACGAAGCGTCGTCGGAGGTTGTAGTGTCGGCTGTCGGTACGCTGCTGGGTCTTGATCCGTAGGCGGGCGAGCTGTCGGGCTTCTTCGGCGCGCCGGAGATAGGTAGCGACGTCAAGATTCTCCTCGTCAGTGACGTGCGCCAGCATGGCGTCGAGCGTCGTCGTGGGGTTCCTGCCGTAAACCAACTTGAATGGCGTGATCTGTGTTGTTTCTTGCACCGCCGTGTTGTAGGCGAAGGTGACATACGGCAGGACCGCGTCCCACGTCTTGTGCTCGACGTCGACGTACATTGCTAGCATGTCGGCGAGGGTCTTGTTCAGGCGCTCCGTGAGACCATTCGTCTGCGGATGGTAGGCAGTTGTCCTCCTGTGGCTCGTCTGGCTGTACTGCAGAATGGCTTTGGTGAGCTCTGCTGTAAAAGCCGTTCCTCTGTCGGTGATGAGGACTTCTGGGGCACCATGTCGCAGCAGGAT
Source organism: Dermacentor andersoni (assembly GCF_023375885.2). Taxonomy (NCBI): domain Eukaryota; kingdom Metazoa; phylum Arthropoda; class Arachnida; order Ixodida; family Ixodidae; genus Dermacentor; species Dermacentor andersoni. The sequence goes on along the minus strand of NC_092822.1, from coordinate 141,988,348 downwards.
GTTCTCGACGAAAAATTTCGCCACTTCGGCTGCGCGGCCTTTTGGTAGAGCTTTGGTTTCAGCAAAGCGGGTGAGATAGTCCGTCGCCACGATGATCCACTTATTCCTGGATGTTGACATCGGAAACGGCCCCAACAAATCCATCCCAATCTGCTGGAATGGCGACGAGGAGGTTCGATAGGCTGTAGTAATCCTGCTGGCCTTGTCGGTGGTGTCTTGCGTCGTTGACAGTCTCTGTATGTCTTGACGTAACGGGCGACGTCGGCGGTAAGACGCGGCCAGTAATACTTTTCCTGTATCCTCGACAGCGTCCGGGAGAATCCGAGGTGCCCAGTGGTTGGATCGTCGTGTAGGGCGTGCAGTATTTCTGGACGGAGCGCTGACGGCACCACAAGAAGGTAGCTGGCGTGGACTGGTGAGAAGTTCTTCTTCACGAGCAGGTTGTTTCGTAGCGTGAACGAAGACAACACGCGCTTAAATGCCCTAGGGACAACGTCGGTGTTCCCTTTCAAATACTCGACGAGGCCTTTTAGCTCCGGGTCTAATCGTTGCTGTTTAGTGAAGTCTTCCGCGCTTATTATACCAAGGAAGGCGTCGTCGTCCACGTCGTCTTGCGGCGGGGGATCGATTGGGGCGCGTGATAAGCAGTCGGCGTCGGAGTGTTTTCTTCCGGACTTGTATATTACCGTGACGTCATATTCTTGTAGTCTGAGGCTCCACCGCGCCAGCCGTCCTGAAGGGTCCTTTAAGTTAGCTAGCCAACACAACGCGTGGTGGTCGCTGACGACCTTGAATGGCCTGCCATAGACGTAAGGGCGGAATTTAGCTGTAGCCCAAATGATGGCGAGGCATTCCTTTTCAGTCGTAGAATAATTGCTTTCCGCTTTTGACAGCGACCGGCTAGCATACGATATCACCCGTTCAAGTCCTTCTTTCCTCTGGACTAGGACGGCACCGAGGCCTAGGCTACTGGCGTCAGTGTGGATTTCAGTATCGGCGTCCTCGTCGAAGTGTGCAAGTACCGGCGGCGACTGCATGCGTCGTTTGAGTTCTTGAAATGCGTCGGCCTGCGGCGTTTCCCAATTGAACTCGACATCAGATTTCGTTAGATGTGTTAGCAGCTCCGCGATGCGCGAAAAGTCCTTGACAAAGCGCCTATAGTAGGCACACATGCCAAGGAATCTGCCCACTGCCTTCTTGTCGATTGGCTGCGGGAACTTTGCGATGGCAGCTGTCTTCTGCGGGTCGGGGCGCACTCCAGATTTGCTGATGACATGGCCTAGGAATAGAAGCTCATCGTAAGCGAAGCGACACTTTTCCGGCTTCAGGGTGAGCCCTGATGACTTGATGGCCTCTAATACTGTCGCAAGCCGCTTAAGGTGATCGTCGAAATTTCCGGCGAAGACAACGATGTCATCCAAGTAAACAAGACAGGTCTGCCACTTCAATCCTGCTAAAACCGTGTCCATCACGCGCTGGAACGTTGCAGGCGCCGAGCACAGTCCAAATGGCATAACCTTGAATTCATAGAGGCCGTCTGGCGTGATGAAGGCGGTCTTTTCGCGATCCCTTTCGTCGACTTCTATTTGCCAGTAGCCAGACTTGAGGTCCATCGACGAGAAGTATTTAGCATTGCAGAGCCGATCTAATGCGTCGTCTATCCGTGGGAGGGGTATACGTCTTTCTTCGCGATTTTGTTCAGTCGACGATAATCGACGCAGAAACGAAGGGTTCCGTCCTTTTTCTTCACTAAACCAACTGGAGACGCCCACGGACTTTTCGACGGCTGGATGATGTCGTCGCGCAGCATTTCGTCGACTTGTTGTCTTATAGCTTCGCGTTCTCGCGTCGAAACTCGGTAAGGGCTCTGGCGTAGTGGTCGAGCGCTCTCTTCGGTGATTATGCGATGCTTTGCGACTGGTGTTTGTCGAATCCTTGATGACGTCGAAAAGCAGTCTTTGTATCGTCGAAGCAGACTTCTGAGCTGTTGCTGCTTAATCACGGGGAGACTTGGATTTATGTTGAAGTCTGGCTCGGGAACTGCGGTCGTCGGGGTAGATACAACAGAATCCGAGAGGACAAAGGCATCGCTGCTTTCCTGTATTTCCTCGATGAATGCGATCGTCGTGCCCTTGTTGATGTGCTTGAACTCCTGGCTGAAGTTTGTCAGCAACACTCTCGTGTTTCCTCCATGCAGTCGAGCGATCCCTCTTGCGACGCAAATTTCACGGTCGGGTAGTAGACGTTGGTCGCCTTCGATGACGCCTTCTACGTCAGCGGGTGCTTCGGTGCCGACAGAAATAACGATGCTGGAGCGAGGCGGGATGCTCACTTGATCTTCGAGCACACTCAAGGCGTGGTGACTACAAGGGCTCTCCGATGGTATCGCTTGATCTTCCGACAGCGTTATTGACTGCGACTTCAGGTCGATGATTGCGCCGTGTTGGTTCAGGAAGTCCATGCCGAGAATGACGTCTCGTGAACACCGTTGCAGGATAACGAAGGTGGCAGGGTAAGTCCGGTCATGAATGGTAATTCTGGCCGTGCAGATTCCAGTCGGCGTAATGAGGTGCCCTCCAGCGGTCCGAATTTGGGGGCCCTCCCATACAGTCTTAACCTTCTTCAACTGGGCGGCGATGTGTCCACTCATTACGGAGTAATCGGCCCCTGTGTCGACTAAGGCAGTGACTGCGTGGCCGTCGAGAAGCACGTCAAGGTCGGTGGTTCTTTGTCTGGCGTTGCAGTTAGGTCGTGGCGTCGGATCACGGCTGCGTCGTGTTGAACTGAAGCTGGAACGTCGCTTCGTCAAGTCGTCTTTCGTCGGTGTAGTCTTGGCTTCCTGACTTCGTCGGGACGGCAGCGTGTCGTCATTAGGTCGTCGAGATGGTTTCTTCGTCGTCTTCGTCGGCGGCGGAGGATCTTCGTCAGTTCAACGAACAGCAACCTCACCTCCATCGGTTGCTGCTTTTAGTTTTCCGGATATGGGCTCGCAGAGCGGCCCCGGGCTGGGCGGTGTATGGTCGGTGCTGCAGCGACAGGTAGCGGCCTGGTGACGGCGAACGGGACGGTCGTCGAGGGCTCCACTGAGTAGCGGCGAGGTAGTCGGCGATGTCACGAGGGCGTTCACCTTCCCTCGGGCGCTGTGCGTTCACGGGGAAGCCTCGCAATCCCAGGTCGCGGTATGGGCATCGGCGGTACACGTGGCCGGCTTCGCCGCAGTGGTAGCAGAGCGGGCGGTGGTCGGGGGCGCGCCAAATGTCCGTCTTCCTCGCGTAGGTGCGCTGGGCGACGGGTGGGCGTGCTGGCGGCGGCGGCGGTGGACGACGGAATTGTGGCGTTACAGGGCCCTGGCGTTGTCGCGGAGGGGGAGCTTGACGGCGTGCGACGGCGGCGTAAGTCATCGCTTCTGGCTGGGGCTGCGGTAATTGTGGTTGCCCCTCAGGAACTCCTAGCGATCGGTGCACCTCTTCTTTCACGATGTCGGCGATCGAGGCCACTTGAGGCTGCGACGATGGCAAGACCTTGCGCAGTTCTTCGCGCACGATGGCCCTGATGGTCTCGCATAAATCGTCCGTGGCCAGTGATTGAATTCCGGAGTAGCTTGTTGGCTTGGTGCGTCGGTCAAATTGCCGGTTCCGCAATTCCAGTGTCTTCTCGATGCTCGTCGCCTCACGAAGAAACTCGTCGACGGTCTTCGGTGGGCTTCTTACCATACCGGCGAAAAGTTCCTCCTTTACACCACGCATCAGTAGACGTACTTTCTTCTCCTCGGACATTTCTGGGTCGGCGTGGCGGAACAGACGGCTCATTTCCTCAGTGAAAATCGCGATCGTCTCATTCGGCAGCTGCGCTCTTGTCTCCAGTAGAGCTTGGGCTCGCTCTTTTCGCACGACGCTTTGAAATGTTTGCAGGAAGCCGCTTCGGAAGAGGTCCCACGTCGTCAAGGTGGCTTCTCGATTCCCGAACCACGTCTTGGCGGCGTCCTCCAATGGGAAATAGACATGTCGTAGCTTGTCGTCGCTTGCCCAGTTGTCAAACGTAGCGACCCTCTCATACGTTTCCAGCCAGGTTTCCGGGTCCTCAAATGTGGAAGCGCGGAACGTTGGTGGTTCCCTGGGCTGCTGCAGCACGATGGGGGACGCTGGGGCTGCCATTGCGGTTGCCTTGGCCACAATCTTCTTGGTCTTGTCAGGTAGAAGTCCGTGCTCCGGGGGCAGCTGTTGAAGACGGCGGCTTGCTCGGTGGTCCGGGACTACGTTGGTGTTCTGTTTGTGGTCTGGGCTGGGATCACGGCTTGTCGGGGGCGTCCTGTACATGGACGAAAAGCACCTCCACCAGATGTCACGTGGTAGTGACGGTGAAGAAAGAAGCAATACGGTGGAATACAAAACTAGCTTTTATTGGGCGAACCTGTGCCCACAAAAACAGGCTACACTTGTAGCACAACGATAGCGGCGAACACGGTCGGCGATCGTCGGAAAACTGATTAGCGGGTCAAGCGCGCCGGCTTTTATAGATCAGTCGTCGAATGTTCCAGATTAACTGATGGGACCCGCGTGTCTTCCACAAAGTTCTAAACCATTCGTGTCACGCGATGAAATCTGATAACACAAGGTTCGGCGACAACAGACACGCGGATAGAAGCGTCGACAACTCTCCAGAAACGTCGGATACATGCAGGCGCGTCCCTCGCTGTGTGATTACAGTTGTTAAGCGGCGAAACGTGGTTGCCCGATAAAAATAAGTACACGTGTCAATATGCTTCGCATAATAACGCTGACTATACCGAAGCCCGCGGCCGCAGTTGTGCACAAATAAACAGAAAAATACAACGAAGAAAGGGACCCGACGCAAGCTTTGCGGGAACTGTTATCTCGGCCAGACATCTCACCCGGAATGCCGACGAGCTGTCTGGCAAGGTGTCTAGCAATATCGTCGATTCATTGCAAGTCGAGCAAGTAGCAGGTTGTCTTCAAGATAACGCTCATACATAAGCGCGCTCGTTTCCAAGTGCCGAGGGGAAGCAACAGTCTCAGTGTGTGCTTCTTTTTATTGTGTTTTCTTTAGTTGTGCGTCATGGCATACGTCACGGCGCGAATTTCAAATCTTTAAGGTTGATACGCCACATGGTGGCGAAAAAAGAAACTAAACGCATGTCCAGAATTCCTGGGTATGGTTCTGATTGTGCGTACGATTCAGGTGTAGCTTCAGGGAGTCCGTAGAATACCAAGCTGTTCCGTCGCGTTCGGTTTTCGGTATCATCAAAACGTGCCTCTAGTTTTGAAATTAAGGGAGTAGCTTTAGTGGCGTCGGCGCGGAGAAGTGTGTCTGTTTTAAGTGTTACAAGGCTTTCGTAATGGCTCTCAAGTTTCAAACATGGCGCTCGCATGTACTTCGTGCGCGTTCGTGCACCTCGCGGGCTTCCTCAGAACTGATTTGCCATTTTCAGTGCCCCAGTGTCTCAACTTATCAATTACTTCGTCCTCACTCGGCGTTCGCCTAGTCTTCTGGTTAGCTCACATGGTAGAGCCACCGCCCCTGAAACACGTTGGTACCGGGTTCGCGTCCCGGAAGAGGATCATCGAACACGACGTTTTCATTAACCGCGAGGCTTTCTTTTAGAGAAACATGTGTGGATTTTATTTGTAGCTCCCTGCTGCAATTCGGCTGGATGCCAGTTTTTCCCTTTCACGAATGTTATTGCACAGAGTTTCTATGACCAGCGGATGAGGGAGTCTGTCTCACTGGGACGCGCAGCAGCAACTTATAAACGCGTCATTACTAATTGGTCTTCGACTGCTGAAGCACCATATACCTGAGCCCCCCCCTCTCCCCCTGGGCTACGCAACAGGTCACTTCGCTCTCCTTGGTAGGCACCCTCCATGTTAGGCGTGGTAGGTAGTATGCATAGGACGAAAATAATTATAGCCCTTCCACTACGTGAAGATGGAAGACCAGCCGAGCTGTTTAGCGCACGACGCAGAGGTGACCAAAAAGATTGAAAAGGTACAAAAATATTTATTCTCCTAATCTGCGCTAATAGTGGCAATATGGGCATGCACACACATTGGCGTATCACCTCTTTTATTAAATGTGCCATCACGTAAGACAATGAATAACTCATTCCTCCTTAAGCAATGTCTCATACCCCTATGATCCCCCCCCCCCTCGATATGATGGACCGAAAAGGTAAATTACCATGTGCGCACGTATGCCGGTCTCCGTTCGTGCTTAATCGCGGCCGAGAAAGGCAACAGACACAATTTGCCCATGGCTGCAGCAGGAAAGGCTGAACGGGGAGCACGAATCACGGTGTGTAAATTTGGAGTCTATGTCGCTGTGCAGATTGCAAGAGCAAATGCTTACTTCGAGAGACTGCTTTCCAATGCAACTGACCAGGCCGCCACATCCGATAGGCATAACACGGCGACAGTAACCAAGTGAGATAACAGCAAAAATAAACGGCAATCATTCACCACATAGTGTTCAGACAATACATTATACATTAGCTACGAACCATATGGCAACAGTCAGCATTCACATACACGGGTCTCTTAGGATACATTAAGCCGCCTACTTACAGGCATAATGCTTGCCTTCGTCGCATGTGGTGGTCTGGTAACGAGCGACAACCAGCAGTACAAACAGATTGGACAGAGCGTCGCACCTGTTTGAACCGACAGTTGCCGTTGAAGATGAGCAACTTCCATTGCGAAGCAATCAGGAGATGCGGGCATCTGCTACCGTAACCAACACAGCGAAATGGACTATCCGGCATTTTAGCGTTAACTCCTTTCCAACCTGCACCTTTATTTTCTTTCGAGGGCCGCTAATGTGTGGCTCACACTTGGTGTCCCACTTTGTCTCAATATGGACAGGTCGCTTTCGTGGGCATCACCTTTGGCAGCCATTTTTGCGGGCCTTCCCACCCATACGGCTATCAATTTCATACACTTCGAACCATGTAAGCACATATGCTGGTCTCCGTTTTGAGCAAATCATGGCCGACGTAGGCCACAAGCACAATTTGCCCATGGCTACAGCAGGAAAAAACGAACGGGGAGCACCAGTTACGGTTTGTGTACACTGGGAGTCTATGTCGCTGTGCGGACTGCAGGAGCAAATGCTTACCTCGAGAGACTGCTTACCAATGCAACTGACCAGGCCCTCACATCCGAGAAATGTAACACGGCGACCAAAACCAAGTGGGGCAGCAAAACCAGATTCTGCAGTCTATCATTCAGTGTAGCTTGCGCAAACACCCAGGCTATCGAGGAAGAAGAGCAATCATCAACGAGACTAGGAATATGGAAAATGAGAAAGCTTGCATTCAAGAGAGAAGCCACTCTGCTCTGCAAGCATTGAAGGCCAAAAACATCAAGAAAAGTAATATGGTGCATAGCAAACGATGCGTAGGTTAATGGAAGACACATGTCGATGTTGCATTAGCTATTTCACGAGAGGAATTAAGCATGACAAAATACACTAAAAGGTACTGCTATAGATATGCTATGCTACAAGACAGTGACTGGTATTAAGTCACAGCGAAGAATCGGTTGACCTTTATGTTTGGATGAGGATGAATGATCTCTAACGAGAATCATCATCATCACCATCATCAGCCTGGTTATGTCCACTGCAAGGCAAAGGCCTCTCCCATACTTCTCCAACTACCCCGGTCATGTACTAATTGTAGCCATGTTGTCCCTGCAAACTTCTTAATCTCATCCGCCCACCTAACTTTCTGCCGCCCTCTGCTACGCTTTGCTTCCTTTGGAATCCATTCCGTTACTCTTAATGACCAGCGGTTATCTTCCCTCCTCATTACGTGTCCTGCCCATGCCCATTTCTTTTTCTTGATTTCAACTAAAATATCATTAACTCGCGTTTGTTCCCTCACCCAATCTGCTCTTTTCTTATCCCTTAACGTTACACCTATCATTCTTCTTTCCATAGCTCGTTGCGCCGTCCTCAATTTAAGTAGAACCCTTTTCGTAAGTCTCCAGGTTTCTGCCCCGTACGTGAGTACTGGTAAGACACAGCTGTTATAAACTTTTCTCTTGAGGGATAATGGCAACCTGCTGTTCATGATCTGAGAATGCCTGCCAAACGCACCCCAGCCCATTCTTATTCTTCTGATTATTTCAGTCTCATGATCCGGATCCACAGTCACTACCTGTCCAAAGTAGATGTATTCCCTTACCACTTCCAGTGCCTCACTACCTATTGTAAACTGCTGTTTCCTTCCGAGACTGTTAAACATTACTTTAGTTTTCGGCAGAAAAATGTTTAGGCGCAACCTTCGGCTTTGCCTCTCCAGGTCAGTGAGCATGCATTGCAGTTGGTCCCCTGAGTTACTAAGCAAGGCAATATCATCAGCGAATGGCAAGTTACTAAGGTATTCTCCAATAACTCTTATCCCCAATTCTTCCCAATCCAGGTCTCTGAATACCTCCTGTAAACACGCTGGGAATAGCATTGGAGAGATCGTATCTCCGTGCCTGACGCCTTTCTTTATTCGGATTTTGTTGCTTTGTTTATGGAGGACTACGGTGGCTGTGGAGCCGCTATAAATATCTTTCAGTATTTTTACATACGGCTCGTCTACACCCTGATTCCGCAGTGCCTCCATGACTGCTGAGGTTTCGACTGAATCAAACGCTTTCTCGTAATCAATAAATTCTATATATAAAGGTTGGTTATGTTCCGCACATTTTTCTATCACCTGATTGATAGTGTGAATATGGTCTATTGAGTAGGCTTTACGGAATCCTGCCTGGTCCTTTGGTTGACGGAAGTCTAAAGTATTCCTGATTCTATTTGCAATTACCTTAGTAAATACTTTGTAGGCAACGAACAGTAAACTGATCGGTCTATAATTTTTCAAGTCTTTCGCGTCCCCTTTGTTATGGATTAAGATTATGTTAGCGTTTTTCCATGATTCCGGTACTCTTGAAGTCATGAGGCATAGCGTATACAGGGTGGCCAGTTTCTCTAGGAAAATCTGCCCACCATCCTTCAACAAATCTGCTGTTACCTGATCCTCCCGAGCTGCCTTCCCCCTTTGCATAGCTCCCAAGGCTTTCTTTACTTCTGCCGGTGTTACCTGTGGGATTTCGAATTCCTCTAGACTATTCTCTCTTCCATTATCGTCGTGGGTGCCACTGGTACTGTATAAATCTCTATGGAACTCCTCAGCCACTTGAACTATCTCATCCATATTAGTAATGATATTACCGGCTTTGTCTCTTAACGCATACATCTGATTCTAGCCAATTCCTTGTTTCTTCTTCACTGCTTTTGAGCTTCCTCCGTTCCTGAGAGCGTGTTCAATTCTATCCATATTATACTTCCTTATGTCAGCTGTCTTACGCTTGTTGATTAACTTCGAAAGTTCTGCCAGTTCTATTCTAGCTGTAGGGCTAGAGTCTTTCATACATTGGCGTTTCTTAATCAGATCTTTCGTCTCCTGCGATAGCTTACTGCTATCCTGTCTAACGGAGTTACCACCGACTTCTATTGCACACTCCTCAATGATGCCCACAAGATTGTCGTTCATTGCTTCAACACTAAGGTCCTCTTCCTGAGTTAAAGCCGAATACCTGTTCTGTAGCTTGATCTGGCATTCCTCTATTTTACCTCTTACCGCTAACTCATTGATCGACTTCTTATGTACCAGTTGCTCCCGTTCCCTCCTCAGGTCTAGGCTAATTCGAGTTCTTACCATCCTATGGTCACTGTAGCGCACCTTGCTGAGCGCGTCCACATATTGTATGATACCAGGGTTAGCGCAGAGTATGAGGTCTATTTCATTTCTAGTTTCGCCGTTCGGGCTCCTCCACGTCCACTTTCGGCTATCTCGCTTGCGGAAGAAGGTATTCATTATCCGCATATTATTCTGTTCCGCAAACTCTACTAATAACTCTCCCCTGCTATTCCTAGTGCCTATACCATATTCCTCCACTGCCTTGTCTCCAGCCTGCTTCTTGCCTACCTTGGCATTGAAGTCGCCCATCAGTATACTGTATTTTGTTTTGACTTTACCCATCGCCGATTTCACGTCTTCATAGAAGCTTTCGACTTCCTGGTCATAATGACTGGGTGTAGGGGCGTAGACCTGTACAACCTTCATTTTGTACCTCTTATTAAGTTTCACAACAAGACCTGCCACCCTCTCGTTAATGCTATAGAATTCCTGTATGTTACCAGCTATGTTCTTATTAATCAGGAATCCGACTCCTTGTTCTCCTCTCTCCGCTAAGCCCCGGTAGCACAGGACGTGCCCACTTTTTAGCACTGTATATGCTTCTCTTGGCCTCCTAACTTCACTGAGCCCTATTATATCCCATTTACTGCACTCTGATTCCTCCAATAGCACTGCTAAACTCGCCTCACTAGATAACGTTCTAGCGTTAAACGTTGCCAGGTTCATATTCCAATGGCGGCCTGTCCGGAGCCAGGGAATATGAGAATATATGAGAATAACGATAATGGGCAATGAAAAAGCTTGCATTTATAGAAGAAAAATTACACTTGGCACAAATAGAATTGACATGGCCAGGAAGCTGATTCAGGGCAAACTGACGAAACTCTTTTGGCCAGCGTCGTCCGTGCTTGATCAGAAGTTGCAGGTGCATCTGAAGACGAAGAATTTCTATAAAGTCATTTTTGAGTTACCTGGTTGACTCAGCCAATTTGCCCATGCTGGTGGAATGGTGGCTGAAGCTCTTTTCAGTCTTGAGACAGTGCTCTGCAGACTTGATATCTCATGCAAATTCTTCTGCATGCGCTTCTTTGTTTGTGGTGTAAAAGCCTTGCAAATTCGGCTCCAGCCCCTTTCTGTTGGTGTGGATAGGAGCTCCTGCGATGACCAAGATATGCTTGGCATGGACTCTGTTGGGCCAGAATGGTGACACATGAGATGCAGCACAGATTAACCAAACTCATGTGTGTTTTCTTTTATGTTCGAACCAATTATACTGAACCATAAACATGAACAAACATTCATTTCTGCTGCAAACAAATGACATGTATCTTAAGACTAGCAAGCCAATACAGCATATATCAGGCATATTTATTTCTGAACCACATGTTGTTTACCTTGTAGTAGCAGCCAATGTCCACACAATGGCCTTGTTGTAGCAGGCAGCACCTTCTCTTTAGTGTGTGGAGTGGGTTGCTTTATACTGGTGCCATCCTCATTACTGCATGTCTGGAACAGAAATATTGACTGAATCAGAAATTGAAAAAGCACAATTTTCCAATATGAAATGCAAAGAGGTGTGACATATATATTGTAATTGTTTGCGACTACAGAACACATGCAAATGTACACTGTCTGTTCTAGGATGCTTAAGCAGCACGTTAAATAAGTATTGCTATTATCCATACATTTATGTCTGCCTAATTATACAATGCATGTAAACAGCTTAAGTATTATTAAGATCACAAATGAGAACATTTGTGCGTTCATTTATAGACTGGAAGAGATCACACTGCTGGTTCCACAAGCAAATGCATGAAATTCGTGAAGCTATTAGAACTGATGCATTATTTTTCTGCACGGATGTGATGCACTGCTTCACCACTGCAAAAATAAATGCCCTACGGTAAACCAAACTGAACAGCAAGAACATTTGGAACCAACAAATACGAAATATTAGTGAATTATCACGCTTGCAACTGTTAAATACATTAAATTCTGTACTTTCAGATCATTTTACCAAAGGATTATTCGGTTTTGTGGACGAAAGAAGTTGCCGGCGGACTCGAAAAAAAGTTTTGTATGTATATTGTTAAGGCTACCCAGTCACCTATGGCCACGGCTACAATAAGATTAAAAATGAGACACGCGTTCCGATATCGCTCTTTCTTTCCCGCTTGTGTGTGTATAACGACAGCCTCGCAAGTAACGGTTTATTTAGGAAACAGCAATGGAGGATCCCGACTGCCATATGTTGTGCAGGATCTAGTTCGTTAACTTGTCTCCGCCTGTAAGTTAATGAAACGGATATTATATAACGATTCAAGCAGCGGTGTTAAACGACTCACCTTTATTGCCGTTGTCAGCCGCACCAGAATCCAGCTCCCGTTTCGATGCAGACGTGTTCCGAACGGCTCACGACCGAAACCCATCTTTCCGGCTTACTTGTCCGCTTGCAAGCACGTCACTTCCCCTCAGGTTAAATAACGCGAGACATTGAAGCGCAATAAACTAGCTTTAGCAAAAAAGAAGCAACCAGTCTGAGTGCACGAACGAATGAATCCGTGCCGCCATGCACTCGAAAATACCGATAAAAATTTTAAATCCAGGCCAGAGGTCACGTGAAAGATCGATGATGCTGAGCGCTATTTGCGTTTATAGTGGCAAAGAAACAATAAACTTACTTACAAAGAGTACAATATCTAATTAGCAATGATAATTTCGCCCTCTTTTTTATGCAATAAACATGCTTCGGTACACTCTAAAAACTGAGGGAGTGCCGGGCACTCTCTTTGAGGGAGTAGCCGCTTGTCCCATATTTCACTCTCTTTTCGAGAGTAGATCGACCCTCTTTGAGAGAGAGTAGGTCAACTCCTCCTGACAGAGTTTTGTTACTCCACCGCAAGGGATTGCTAGTACTCTTCCGCAGAGTGATAATACTCTTCCCACAGGGAGTGCTAGTACTCTTCCGCAGAATGCTAATACTCTCCCCGCAGGGTTAATAGTACACCGCCAGACCGAGTACTTCTACTCCCCCAAACAGAGTGCTTGTACTCCTTCAGAACAGAGTGCTAGTATTCTTCCCAATACCCTCTTAGCCAAGTCCTGATCACGCATGCAGGCAGGAAATCAGATCAAATTAGGGCCGCTGATATACTGTTCCCTAGGCGGCTCCTCACAGACACTGGCCCGATTCCAAGCGGCCTTCAGAATAGGCGTGAGCAAAGTTCTGCAGGATTTTAAAGTCATTTTTTCCTGGCTATTTGCTGCCTACCGTGAGGCGTGACTGCTCTGAAGCGGCCGATGCGTATGCGTCACGAACGCCACTAAGGAGAAAAAAAAAGCGATTTAACACTTAATCTGCAAATATCTTCGCAAATTTCACAATCAGCAGTCACACAATCTAATTAGAATACAATTTTCAAGGGAATCACATACTTATCAAGAATCACAATGCTCTATAGATCATGTGAATTCGAACCCGCGTACACTCGCATTTGTACAATTCAAAACACACATAATAACCATTACACCACAGCGCCGCCACGCCCAGTCGTGTTCTTTTAGAGCTTATATATATATACCAAACGTATTTGATGAATCGGCTGTGGTGGGTGGCGTTTCTCTGCAGTGTGCTGTGCTGTTGTGTACTGGAATACGTGTGCGTTTGCATCATTTCCATTCCTTGCTACGACTAACGAAGGAAGACAACGTAGACGACAACGTGAGAACTATTCACGGCTTGTCGTCACCGCAGGAAAATAACAAATGTGCCGTTCAGCTCATGATCGAGTGCTTCTCCAGTCCATGTTCTCCAAAATACGCGGATACAAAGTATTGCGCCAACCATCCACGTATGTGAATTTAATTCGCGCGTATACTGGTGAGCAACTGCGACGCCAGTACCAGGCATTTCGACGTGCCTCACGCTGCCGTGTAGGCGTTCTTTTCAAGTGCATTAGTTTAGAGTTTGGTTCAGTCCGCTGTGAGCTGTTGTCCTGCATTAGCAGCGGATCGTTAGCGTTTTGAAGCGCATGCATTCCAGCATTTGGAGACTGCTTATGCCGATAGCCGCGTCAAATGCATTGGCACGCATGTTTAAATGACTAATGTGTCCACTTGTTACGCGTGCACTGCTCGTATCCTGTGGCAGTGCTCGTTCTAAAAGCTTCGAAGACCATCTACACTCATGCGTGTGTTCAATTTATATATGCACAGGATGGACTTGCCGGCTAATTGGTTGAGCATTTTAGAAGAAACAGCGCAACACAAGGACGACGCAAAAACATGCCACACCACGAAGCGCTGGTGTGGTTGATGCTTTTTTTCGTCCTTGTGTTTGCGCTGTTTCTTCTTCCACGATACACGCCCACCACAGGTACGCGAAAGTTTAGGAGCATAAGTGGTTAACTCTGTTTTCCCCGTTTTCTCTCAGTGTCAATGGCACAGTGCGTTGCCCGGAATTGTGCACGCTTACCCCCATATGCAGAAATGCATCATAACTTGAAGCCCATGCTTGACTTGATCTAAACGACGCAAGTCGTGAACGCACCAAAAGAAAGGCAGTGAGCGTCTTGGGGGACGTTCGCACCAGGCGTCGTTTATATCAAGTCAAGCATGAGCTTTGTATTAAGATACATTTCTGAATACGGGGGCTAGACATCTGCTTCTTCCAGAAAATGTCGAAAAAACGCCCGCCAAAACCAGGCACATTCGTAAACTTAACTAGGCAATACGAAGCTCCATAGAAAAAAAGAAAAGTGGTATTAATAGCTTTCAGTATTTTTCTTTACTCCAAAATAGTTGCGCTCTCGTGGCTTCAGTGTACAGAGATAGTGCAGCGTTAGCTAGAAAGCATGAATTTCCTAACTCCATGCCAAAATAAGCTTGTAAAATTATTTAGGTGCTAGAATCCAGGGTTTGTAGCGATCCTTGAAAATCTTTTATTTCTAAAATGCCATTTTCAAGGCATTGAAAACCCTTGAATTTTTAGAAGTACTGGAAAGTCCTTAAACTTATACACTTGGCTAGACTTAGCAGACATTGCCAAGCGCTTTTTTTCCCTTCTGTGACACTCTTTCGCATGTCACAGAAAATTGTCTCTGGAGGTAATAGAAGGAAAGCGACATCCTTAAAGTTGAAATTACAAAGGAGCTGCAGATACCAGTTTTATGCACATGGAACCGGCGACAAATGTGCTTGGAGGAGCAGAAGCAGGAAGCTCAACAGTTGAGGCATTCGAAGAGAAGCCGTGAAGAGTAAATTGAGAGTGACAGACACAATAAAAAGAAATTAGAAATGACTATTGCTTATTTGATGGTGAAAAAAGCTGAGGCAACAGATGACATCACATACACTGTCAAACCAAACAGTATTCAAAAAGTGCAAATGTTGCAGGTCCAAGTAGTTAATTGTGCTATTGCAGAAAAACTTTGAGCGCTTTCTTCAAATGCTTCCTTGTGTGCGTTTAGTGGTGGGCAGTGAAAGGCAAATTACCAGTCTTTCAAATGCTTGAAATCACTGAAATGCGATTTGTTTTGTTTTCTTTTGTTTGCATTAAAGTTAACGGTGTTCTTGAACAAGTTATTGCCTGTCCAAACTACTACACACATTGCACGAGGTCCTTGAAGTTACTGTGTCGGGGCCTCGAAAGTCCTTGAAAACCATTTAATTTTTTTCTTCAATATTGCTACGAACCCAGTAGAACAACTGTCATGGAGTAAAAACCTTGGCTGAACAGGGGCTTATACGCAGAGCACAGGAAGACTAGAAATGCAGTAGTAGGCATGGAGGGCCCTGAAAAAAATGTGCCACATCCGCTCGTCTGCCTCATGTTTCTGCACTGACTGTTGCATTTTTAATAGAAGTGCACTTTCTGTTCTACTCCAATAAACGCAACATTACGAACTCCAGTGCGGGGCAGTCCTTCAGCCAGTGCAGAACTTTTTCTGTGCATCCGAGTCAGCTCTGTCATTTTTCCAGCATTTTAGTAGAAGATTTGTTAAACTGGTTTAGCAGAATATGAGCAGTATACTCTTAAATTAGCTGTTTATTTGTATGCACAAGTGCAGGTCCTCAGTTTGGTTGCATGACAAATTGCCATACCTCAATAGATACAAGAAACAATTTTATTACAGTTTAATAAAATCCAAACAGTAATAATCACAACAATATAATGGCATACATTTCTTTTGGTACGTATACAGCCCATGTCTTGGCAGTGTATAAATTCAACTATACACCGCAAGTACTGTGTCCTGACCACTATTATTCACATGTGTAAAACCATCACAGCAATTCAACAAATATCACAGTAATTAGTGACATACACTTTGTAACTGCTTTACATGAGCATAATGTATACAAATGGTCCCTGTGTACCTACACATGACTAGTGCCACACGAGTACTATTACTCACAGGTGTAAAACCAACAAAGCAGTTCTTTAAAAAATATCACAGCGCTTAGTGACGTACATGCTGTAACTCCCTTGTAGAAACTTAATACAAACACGTGAGGACACAGAAAGCTAGCAGTGGGCATACATGGGAATACCACCGCCTCAATACTAATTCACAAGTGTAAAACCAACCAAGCAGTTCTTTAAAGAATATCACAATGCTTAGTGACATACATTTTCTAACTAGCTTATATAAGCTTTATACAAACATGAGAACATACACAAAGCTAGCGGTGCACCCGCATAGAAGTGCGGCCATCTGAACACGATTATTTGCAAGTGTAAGCTCAACAGAACAGTTCGTTATAGTGCCACACATTTTGTAACTGCCTTATACAAGCTTAGTGCAAGCACAAGAATGCAGAAAAATATAAATTAAAAACTTGCTCTATGCATACACAAACAGATCAACACAAATGGTAAACACCGCTTTGAAGACAAATGTGACTGTGGCAAAGCGCAGTGCTGTGCCGGTTGAAATTGCCACCCACAAAAGTATTGAGCAATGCTTAAACCACAGGCAATAAAGTGCTGAAAGACTGCGTCTCTAACGTAACTATTTTATTTCAAATTTCTTGAATATAGGGCTCGCTTGCAGATAAGGCATCTGATCCAACTGACCTGATTTTACACCTGCTACATGCATACAATGCACTCAGATATAACTGGTAATAATAATTATAAAAGGCATTTAAAAACTTGATAGTATGATGAAGATGCATGACTAGAAAAGTTCTGTCCCCCTCGTACTTGTTAAAAAGGTGTAAGTACGACACATGTTCTTTTTTTCCTCAATTTTTGCATTAATGGACAGCCGGGAACCTCGAACCGACACAAAAAAAAAAGATACTGCTATGTTAATGGTGTTATGAATAATTTTTTGGGAAAGCTTTTTTACAGACAACTTGCAGTCTCGTTTCTGGAAGTTGAGCTGTATCTTGCAAAATAACTTGAAAAGTGGTCACATGGGAGCATGACACTATAACATAATGTTAGTTTCAGTTGACTCTCTTGCCCTACAAGTCGCTGCTCACTGTGGCCAGTTACGCAACAGCAGTGTCTGTGTGATTTTCATCACACTTCTGTCCTATGCCATTCTTACCAGAGTTAGCGGCACATAGATACCCAAATTTTGATAGTGTTGCTTTCTCAGGTGGTTGCTTTTGATTTGCTCAATATCAGTTGGCACTTCAGCTGCATCAAACTTCTTTTTTACCTCTTCAACAACAACATCAACAACAATCTTATGACACCTGTGTTGTCCTAGTTGCCTACAAAGACCAGTTAATCTAACAACACTGACAGTCTCTACTATCTTCTAATGGAGAAGATGTGTGTCCCACCATGTGTTCAACATTGTTGTGGCTATGTGGGCTGGCTCGGGAGGCAACAACTGTAATATGTTTTCATATGTTAAAGTGATGCTTGTACTGTGCTATAACACTTAACTTAGTCTTGCACTTGCTGCACAATAACACTGGCTCACAGTCGTGGTGAAAAGCTTTTGTATGTTGAGCAAATGAGTTGTATCCACTACAAAAAAAGTCAGTGATAGCACACATGTTGCTCTACCAGGCCTGGTGTGGTTCCTTCTGACACTGCTGCTAACGCGCTGCTGCTTGCCTCGTACACTGTTGCAGCTGCAGTAGACGTGGCAGTCTCCGTATCTATTGCTGCCGTGTCATCTGTCATGGTAACTTCCAAGTGGTATCGGGCTCACTTCTGCAACAGAGATGTTGTTTGCCCCTTGAGGGCTCTCATGATCAGGGCCAATAATTTCGTAGGCATTGTCTCCTGCATCGAAGAACCAATAAGAACAGCATGAATTAATAAACATAGCTCTAAAAAGTACGGACATCAAGACTTAACCACAAGCTTTGCACATAAGTGACCGGGCTTAATGAATAATACTTGCAGGAGTTACACAATTGTTTGTGTATATTAGAGTAAAGCCTCATCAGAAGATATTCAAGAGGCACGGGAAACATGTCTCTCGAAACCAAAAATTTTGAGACACTCAGGAGCCAGACTAGATCACTTTATTATGCATCATCACTAAAGTATGTTTTGATATATCTGAACGAATAAATGCTCAGGGTGGCTTAAAGGGCCCCTAAACCACTTCTCGACATTTTTTGAACATTTCAAGTAAACACGCGTATCGAAATCAGAATGCCGTCACGATCGACGAAGCCAAATGCCAGAGTGCGTAGCACTGCCGGAGCACCACAATATGAAGAAAATAACCCCGTGCGCCTCTCTGGACCTATCCTGCACCCCCCAGTTTGTCCTGACGTCACCAGGCTGTCTCTGATGATGTCACCAGTTTCCGTTGCTGTCGATTGGTCGAACGAAAGTGTACGACTGCTGGCAAGGCCTGCAAGCAAATACACACACTCCTTCTTCCTCGTCGCGTTGCGCGCGATGCTATTGTGGGCAGCCAATGGGGGCAAAGAAGAGAAACGCCAACAGAAGGGTCTCCCTATGAGGCTCTTCAACGCGAGTCACCATACAGTTCCGTTGTATTAGCGCCACCCCTCGCAGGACGACGGGCCAGCGCGGCAGCAACAGAGCTCGTTGGTGTTGGCCTGTCCCGTAACATTTGGAGGTGTACTAGGCAAGGAAAAGACGATACTGTCCATATGGCGTGTACCAGATGAAAGAGTAAAATGAGTGGGGACTACTTTTCGATAATCAAACACACGTAGCTCCACTATTACTGCACCGTTTCGAAAAATTCTTGTGGCTACCTGTTCATTGCCTTATTGTGTAGAACTGCAACACCGCAACTAAATTTCAACCTCGGTGGTTTAGGGGCCCTTTAAAGAAGACATTCACAGCTTTTTAGTGACTGTAGATTGTGTTAGCTTCCTTCCCAACTTCTGGAATTTAAACACTTCACTTTGCAAGCCTTGTTGCTCGCTGTACCTTTGAGGTGCTCTTAGACGCTCGTCAGCTTCAACTGCCGACACTTTCTGCCCTGCACTGTCCTCGTTGCCCTCCTTTTCTGGTTCATGCTAAAAGAGACATGCGCGATTGACTTGTGTAGGGATTGCGTGATCTTTACGCCCTTCGGAGCACACAAGGTGCACAAAGTGAATGTGTCTGGGTTGTGTCCCTTCGAAGTAGTGAATACTTAAAAAGTCATCCTTAGTAACAAAGGTGTCTCTTGTATACAGTATTGTTAACGTGGCAAACATCGGAAAACCAACCAAACCATTTTCAGATGTCTCTTACAACCAAGTGCATCTTGTAATGAGATTCTACTGTACTGAATATTTTTCAACTATGGATCATCTGCATGTACATATAGTCACAAAGACATTTTGTGTGGAATGGCGAATCGGGAAACAGTTCGTACTCTTACTTTTTGTCCCTAACATAAGCAGCTGATAACAATATGATAAAAAAGCAGGCAATGAGGCTAGAATGGAACATAATCCTTCAGCTCTAAACAGTTTTTTGGGCCCACATCATTCCCTCATATGACATAAGGAAACAACTTGATTGCAGTAATGGCTGCATGTGATCTGAGTTGATTGAAACAACATCGGCCAGCGGCAGCGGTGGCGGTGGCACGTTGCTGCACAAGAGTGCTCAGACAACTGTTTTGAATTTTACAGTTCCTTCGCTGCTGTCCGTCTGCAAGAATTTCCGTATCAAGCGCGATCTGCATTCTGCTGGCTTCGTTGACGCACCGTGTGTGGCTGCCTACGTGCTGTCATCACGTGAAGATACGCCCCTTCCTTCTGGCTATAAAGCTGCGCAAGTCGTCGAGAGCCTTCACACATTGGGCAGCGGCAGCGGTGGCGGTGGCACGTTGCTGCACAAGAGTGCTCAGACAACTGTTTTGAATTTTACAGGTTAGTTGTCTTTTCTTACTGTTGTTAAGCTGCCAGTGCATACTGCCGCCACTGCTGCCACTGCTGCCCATGATCTAGTGTCTTGCTTGCAATGTCATCTGAAAATTTTGATCCTTGTTCTGCATGCTACGAAGATATTATAGATGGTGAAGAATTTATGACTTGTGCAGATTGCTGTCAAAGGTTTCATATAGGGAAGTGTGCAGGGGTTGGGGAGCGGAGTTTCAAAGCAAAAAATGCTGAATTAAGAAAAGCCTTGAAATGCTTGACATGTCGATCTTCGGCGTCTCGCAGTCAGGATAGCAGCAGTGATGCATCTTCTGCTGTCCTATGCAAACGACTTGCTGAGATTAGTAAGTCATTGGTAAATCTCACGGCCAAAGTGGATGATCTGACATCTTTGAAGGAAACTGTTTCAAGCATTGAAAAGTCTGTACAACATATGTCTGACACGTATGACAAATTGCTCGAAGTATCTAATAGGCATGACAAGGAAATCGAGCTCCTGCGTAAGAGAGTTGACGACATTGAGGCAAACCAGGACGGGCAGCAAATTCGAAAACTGCGTCAGGAATTGAACGACCTGAGCCAGTACAGTAGGCGGCAAAACATGGAAATACATGGAATGCCTGTGACAGATGGTGAAGATTTACTGAGCAAAGTAAACAGCCTTGCTGTGAAGCTTGACTTGCCCACACTTGTAGCAAATGACATTGAAGGGCTACACCGCCTTCCATCTCAACCAGACAAGGTGCCTGTGGTTTTGATCCGTTTTGCCAACCGATCCACAAAAACAGACTGGATTTCAAAGCGCAAAGAATGCGAAGATGACATTCGATTCTTTGATAACCTGACGGCTTCTAGCAGGAATTTACTGTGGCTCGCTAAAATGAAGGCTAAGGAAATGAAGTACGCTTTCGTCTGGTCAAAGGAAGGAAAGATCTATGCTCGAAAGCAACCTGGTGCACGAGCCATCAGGATCGCTTGTGAGGAGGACATTGATAAGATGGTTTAATCACTGTTGCTGCGAGACTGCGCAGTACACCTGCTCAACAATGGCTTATTTTACTGCCGAGTCATTCACCGACTTTCTAAAGGATGGTGCTTACAATCCTCGCAACACACTATCTCTTTACCACTTGAACTGTCAATCCCTAAAAAATAAATCAGAAGAAGTAGAAGCTGAATTAACTAAACTGAACTTTAATTTTGACCTTATTGCCTTCACTGAAACATGGTTTACCTCAAATGCAGATGTCAGCGAGTTTCCTGGTTATAAACCCATTTCAGTATTTCGAGATGGAAAGCGTGGTGGTGGTGTATCTTTATATGTGCAAAATTATTTGTGCTTTGAGGTCTTGTCGGATTATTCAATTGTTTGTACTGATTTTAAAACTGTCTGCATTGCTTTTCATAGAGTTGCTATTATGGTTGTGTATCGCCCCCCTCAAGGAAATTCTGACAATTTTTTTCGCTTCATTGATTGTTTTCTGATGTTTGCTAACCAAAACAACTGGCGTATCATTGTGCTAGGTGACTTCAATATTAACTTTTTGGAGGATAACGCTCTGAAGATTAACTTAAATGAAATAATGCTGTCTAATGGTTGTGACAATACTATTAAATTGCCTACTCACATATCCTTGCACTCTGAAACATTAATTGATTTGTGCTTCACTAATTTCCCACCTCAGAGTTGCATATCCGGTGTTTTTTCTTCTGGAATTAGTGATCACTTGCCTTTCTTTTCACTTTTTCCTGATACGACCAAATTGAATAAACGCGTTCACACTAGTAGAGTTAATGATGAAAAGAGCATCTCCAGATTTTGTCACTTGTTGTCTACAATTAATTGGGTAGATGTATATGGTGAAAATGACTCGTCCCGTGCTTATGATATATTTATTCAGAAGCTGCTTGAATGCTATTACGTTGCGTTCCCAACTCAAACTATAAAAAAACATAGAAAGGCTAGAAAAGAATGGATGACAGGAGCACTTTTGAAACAAATTAAAGAAAAGAACAAAATGTTCTCTCGTTTTTTGGAAACGCGATGCCCGGATGATTTAGTTAAGTTTAAGAAGTTTCGAAATAAATTAAACTCAGATCTAAAGAAAGCTAAATCTTTTTTCTATATGAATAAGTTTTCATCAATCTTACACAATCCTAAATTACTTTGGCAAGGTATTAACGTTATTATAGGGAACAGAAAGAATTGTCTTCCCTCTGAGCTGAAAGTCAATGGGGTGAATTATGCTGGAGTTTCACTTGCCAATATGCTGAATGAACACTTTTTAGTTGCCGGAGCATACCGACCCTCTGCTAGCTGTCATTCAACTCGGTCTGTTGACTCATACTTACCCTCTTGCAGTACTGAATCTATATTTTTGTCCCCTACTTCAGTGGATGAAGTTATTTCTATCATTAATTCATTCAGGAACACCTGCTCACCTGGAGATGACGAAGTTGCTGCTTTTCCTATCAAATGTGCTGTAAATATTATTGCTGGCCCTCTTACGCATATTTGTAACAGAATGCTTCTTTCTGGTGTATTCCCTAGCAAATTAAAAGTCGCGCGCGTTACCGTTTTATTCAAAGGAGGCAACAAAAATGACCCAAATAATTACCGTCCTATTTCGGTTTTGCCTCTGTTTTCGAAGTTAGCTGAGCGTATACTCTATAGGCGACTAAACAATTTCTTACAAGCTAAACATCTTATCTGCCCCCAACAGTATGGCTTTCAGGCCGGTAAATCAACAGAATCTGCTCTGTTAGATATTAAAAACTCTATAATTAACAATTTTGAAACTAAGCTTTTTTCTGTTGGAATTTTTCTCGACCTGCGCAAAGCTTTCGATTCTGTGCAACATGCAATACTGCTCCATAAATTAAAGACTTACGGGATCCGTGGAGTGGCAAATTCACTTTTGGAAAGTTATCTAACTGCACGGATACAGTACACTCAGATTCATGATGTAAAATCCAGTTTTGGTATGATAAAATTCGGTGTCCCTCAGGGTTCAATTCTGGGACCACTTTTATTTACTCTCTATATTAATGACATTGTAAACATTCCATTAACTCCTAATATCATGATGTATGCCGACGATACTAATGTCTTTTTTTCCGGCTCCAGTCTCCAAGTACTTGAACACCAATGTAATACCTGGCTTGAGGAGTTAGCGGTTTGGCTCTATGTTAATCAACTTCAATTAAACGTAAACAAAACAAAGTTTATGCTCTTCCATCCAAAAAACAAACCATTAGATCATCACATCAAACTAGTTTTTAATGACTTAAACATCGAGCAAGTTCATAGTTGCCGGTTCCTTGGTGTGTTTTTTCGTAGCGATTTGGGTTGGAGTGATCATATAAACTACATTAGACTAAAAATGGCCAGATCTATTTATGTTATTTATCGTGTTAGACATCTCCTCCCACTACAAGTTAAAAAACAGTTATATTTTGCCCTTGTTCACTCTCACCTGGTGTATTGCAACCTAGTGTGGGGTACATGCAACAAAACTGATTCACACAAATTGCTTTCTCTCCAGAAAAGAGCTCTACGTTTATTAAGTCCAAGTCCATCTGTTGAAGCTAATCTTTTCGAAACATTTCATGTTCGCAATTTCTTTCATTTATACAATTTTAGTTTGGCTCTTCACATTTTTTATAAAATCAAACATGACTTTAACTCTTTTTCTAATACTTATAATTCAAGAAACGTTGCGTATGGTCTACGTTCCGCTGCCCTATCTACTGCAAGACCCAGAACAAATTATGGTAAACAAACAACCAATTATCAAATTATAACATTGTGTAATGCCTACCAGTCTCTTACTCAGATTGCTTTAGAAAGTTATAGTGTGTCTGTATTTAAGAAAAAACTGACGATTCTTTTCCCCCCCGGTTAAATTTCAGCTAATTCTGTATACTTAGCTTTTTGTTTTTGAATGTGCATATTATGAAATGTTTTGTTTATTGTTAATGGATATTTATTATTGTCTATCATTAACTATTTTCTATTGTGATTATGTTTGCTCATTGTTTTTCTTTTGTCCACTCGGCCCCCGTTTCCATGATGTGTGATCGGGGTTTAGGCCTTGTCAGGAGGTATGCTTGGTCTACCTCCTTTAGCGTCACCTCGAGGGCATATTGTATTGTATATAATATGGCCAAATAAACATACTACTATACGTAAGGTTGTCCTGTATGTAATTTTATCAGAGTGCTTTTTAGATGTCCTGCTGGTGATCCTGGCTGCGCGATGCTTCTCATGCTTTTTGGCACGATTCCTTTTTTTCCACTCCACATTTTTTCAGATTTTCTCCCCTTTCCCTTCCCCCTTGTGTAAAATAGCACACTTGAAGTATCAAATCTGTTGAACTAACGTGTGTATCAAACCTGTTAACATGTGTGCTTCTCTGTGGTCTGTGTTGTATTTTTGCGCTGCACAATTCAATTCAAGATGAAAGATGGAACGTCCCTGCCTTTAGTTTAATTGTGTGTGTATGTGTGTGTGTGTGTGTATATGTCTCTCTCATGTTTTGAAATATATGTACATTCAGGAGTGCCTGCATGCCCTTCTCTCCTGCTCCTGTGACGAAAAGGAGAGCCTGTTTATGTACCATAGTAAAATATTCAAAGGTTTTCGCTGTGCCCATTACATCCCTTATCATATGGATCTGTCACAATACAGAGTAGCAGTGGTCCATAATACTAGCCCATCCCAACATAATCATAAATTAACACATACCGATATGCTGGGAAACAGCTGTTGCAAAGCCGCTGGTGAAGGCAATTTCCGCAGCACTGCAGTGGTACAGCCGAGTTCCACCTGTATAGTGACAAATCCATATGCGTGTTAGCAACTCAGTAGTTGCTGATGGTTTCATAAGCTTTACACTACACAATAAAGTAATCTAGACAACTTTGTTGGAACAAATGCACATAATTAGGACACCACTTAAACACTAACACGATTAATTGCCCCCAATCTCTCACTCACTAAGGGATAATATTACTGAAACATCGGTGGAGAGCTCAGATTAACACAGCCCATAAAGGACAAGCGTTCTTTGAGGAAAACAGCTATAACAGCGGTTAGTTTTCTTGATCATTTTATGTGGTAGCTTTGATTTAAATGTCATGCAGTACTATAAAATACGAAGTGCCGCATTTCTAGCAGCAGAAGGCGTCGTCAGGCTCGTGGTACAACAGATTTTTGCACTGTTTGTCAGTGAGCGGACACATACAAAGAAAACCGAATTCACACATACATATACAGTGTCAAGTGCACTTGTCCTTCTGAAAACGCAGCCACCAGTTCCAATGGTGCTGAAAGGAAAGGTTATATAAAGTGTGAGACTGCATGGAACTGCCACTTATGACTGTAAATGTATGGTCTGCTGATTGCAGAGGTAGTCACATGCTATTTCTAGTCTCTTTTAGAAGCATTACTAAAGAACAAATTAAAATCTATTCATAAGTCACAAATTTCATGCATCCACAGTTTGGCTAAATAACCTGTGAGAAAAAGACATGTTTACCTGGAATAGCAACCTTTTTTTCCTGCTGCAATACTTTCCTTCGAATTAATGAAATAACTTTACAGCGTCATAATGCGTTTCTCGCAACTACTTGCCGGCAGTGGCGAGTTAGTGTTTATATCCGACTCATTGGGCGACAATACTGCCAAACACAAATGCTTCACGAACACGAGAACACGTCCCTCGCAGAGAATAGCAACCATATATGCCTCTGTGAGACATGATCGCACCTTTGTGGTCAAAATGTACATTAGAACGACATCACCATCTCATTAAAAAAAAAAGCCTCCGTACAAGGCAGCTGCCAACGGCATAATGTGAAATTGCAACTGATGTCCACTTACTGGTGGCCTGTGTTTGAGTCACTTTTGGCAGTTGACTGGGTGCTGAGAAATGCACGTCCTGGGTTGTCCCTGCAAAACATACAGGGTTATGTCAAATGTTGAAAATATATATATGCCGGCATTTCATCAGTCGCAAAACAAACGAGTAAACTAATAAACAACTGTAATGTAAACAGAGTACACATCATAAGATAGGCGGTCAACTGTTAATGCATTACGCAAAAAACCTAATGCATAGGGAAGACTATATGTATACACACGAAGCTGACACACAATTTAATTCGCTCTAGGTTTTTCCGTGCAGTATATTCAAATTATTATGTCTCGTGGTTAGAGCAAAATTAGTGTAAATTACGAACTAAATTATCTACCCTGGAAACTTTTCTTCAATATGCACCTGTGCGCGCTTCGAACGAGTAGCGTTGTAAAATTTACGTACATGGCATTTAACATAGTTGCTGAACACGGATTTCCTTTGCCCTGTATCGTGTACAGTGAGCTACATATATCTGCCCCCCCCCTTTTTTGTACTAGCCATACTGCGTGCCACTGCACCTATACGCACGTCAATAAACCTCACGATACAGAAATAAAAAAAGCGCCAATCACTCATGCCTGCATGTTGTAGTGGGCCTAACCTAACCAAGCATGGGCTGTTGCTTTCTATAGTAAACACAGGCACCGTGCTCATTGCAAGTAGGTATCATGTCGCTAAGCAAATATGCAATTTCATTGTACCACTATTTTTTTATCACATGGATATATGTGTTGAGAGGCAAGACAAAAAGCAGTCACTTCTCAGAACTAATCAGCTTTCTTAAAACACATTTTTAACTTTTCAATTACACTTGCTGCTATGTGTTTGTCTCCAGTGAGCATACTTGATTTGACTTTCCAATCAGCGACATTACATAAATATACCATGTTAAGATGACTGCCTGGAGCACGTGAGAATTTTCATCTTCGTGTAACATACTGTATCTTGATTTTGTTGACATTTGGTCAAATGGTACACCCAATATACCCACATACTAGTTTTCTTGTCCAAATAACATGCCAATGTATTTTGATATTTTGATTTTTCACATCCTCGTGTCCTTGCAGCTGCCTTCTTGCGTTATATAAAGCGGGTGCCTGAAAAATATCGTATGCAAAAGTCAACACAAGGACATGGTGCAAAACAACATCAAGACAGTCAAGGCGATGGCAATAAAAAAGTCTTAGCTCTTAGTCTTCCTAGTGAAATGCATGCAAAACATCCAAATGACTGCAACAGTCAACTGCTAAACTAACTTCAATTTTTAGATTTAAGCAAAAAAACAAACCACAGTTCATCCTTGTTTTTCATGAATATTAGAATACTCCTGCTAATGAATAGAATATTGCTCATTTTCAGACGTCATAGGTCTGTCATGAGTCTGGTGTATCGCAAACACCACTTGTGACACATCCTAAGCACGTGCCCAGTGTGCCCCCCACCCCCCCGCACCATGCCTGGTTGTGCCACTGCTGAAGCCATAATTTGAGGATTATAGCTGCAAACATGATGCTCAGTAGGGATGAAAATATTGTCCTTCAGCTCAATGGATATATGGATGTGCCTATAAAAAAGGGCAACAAGGCTTGTTATGGCAAGCTTACCCACATTTCAATACTAACAAGTTCACTGCGGCCTGCATCTAAGCTTACTAAAAGGCATGAACTTATCATGCATGAGGTGCGCAGTGGAGTTCATTTTTGACAGACCCGACTACTGCTGCAGTTTGAAATCTAGCATTTTAGATTCTTGTAGGCATGTAAAAGTTGCAGTTAAACCGCAGTTATTAGTTTATTACACCATGCTATTGTTCTGTGTACGACAGAATGGTAACACGGAATTAAAGCAACATTTTATTTTGATATTTTATTTCTCTACTAAAAATATTCAAGCGATAAACACATCATAATCTGCCATGCTATAGCAAAATGCACACATTACGCTTGTAACACCCAGAGGAAGGCTGATTTAGCTGTTCATATGACATAACTCTGACACGCCAACTCATATTAGCAAATGCACAGGCATGTCCAAAACAATAAGCGTATGCAAAGCGCCCCTGCAATTGTAATTCCACACAGCAGCCGTTATATTCGATGCCGATGCGTAATTAGCTGCTCGACAATTCACCGAGTTCGTAGACATAAGCATCCTTTCAGTTTCGCACCGTGCACGAAAACCGCAACAGAAGACAAAACCAGACCTATAATCACACCATTTCAACATGAGCAAAAACAGTTCAGTCTTAGGGATAAACACTGTGAGAGCGATTTAGTGCGCGACGGCGACGAGCGACAAAACGGGCCGTCGCTTGAACAGATGGCTCGGTTCTGGAAATCTAGAAATCGTCGCTCGTCGCCCAGAAGTGCTATGAGCGACTAGCCAATAGCGCGAAGCCGGAACTGGATGTACATACATCGCTCAAATACTACCGATTGTCGCGCGGAACGAGCAAATGATTCAATTTTTATACGTGCAAGGATAAGAACGTACTGCAAGACCTCCGGAAATATTTTATGCTACTTTTTATAGTAAAATACATCAACGTAAATTACTAAAGCACGCGTCACGCGTAACTGCAGCCCTCATGCCGGCAACACCGGGGAGGCGTCGCTCAAAATCGTCGCTCGCACGGAGTACGACTTGTAGGCGACGAGCGAACGCGACAGCCATCTCCGTCGCGTCGCTTGTAGCTGCCGCGCGCAAGATCGCTTATATGGGGTTTATACTTTTTTCATCATAAAACATGGATTCCTCATGCGTTTTCAGTAAGTTCAAGATAACGCGCCCAACTGACCTCTTGCAGCATGCAGCTGAATGCCTGCGGCAAAGTTTCTAACTAGCACTGGTGCTGCACGTAACTTCAGTGGTCGCAGATTCCCCCTGCGCGAGACACCGTCAAGCGCGCGGTTTATTGATAAAAAAAAAGCATGCTGCCAGCAAAATGACGGCTTCTGTTATGTGATTCCTTAGTTCAACAGCGTTCCGTACATAGTAGACTGCCAAACTGAATAAATTCAAACACGCAAAACGCACGCTAATCACGCTCCGCATAGGCTCGGAATCACGGGCTGGTGAACTAACCATTTTAAGCGTCCTCTCGCCTGGCGTCTTATTGAACATACCATAGTTCTGGCAGCGTTTGCGATTTTTAAAGCTCTTACTGACAACGGCAAAGTGATAAAATCACATGCAGTTATCGCGACGACTGGCTTTTTCGATTGACATCAAGAGACAGCGCGTACGCCTAGTCCTTTGTCAATCGCGTCGGCTAAGCGCAGCGACAACTTCCTGGCGATAGCATGACATATACGGAGAATGTGCACCTAAGTTAGAATTCACTTACCGTGGAGGATTTGTTGTTATATCCAAGGCATGACGAACGACTGTCGTGTTTTCGTGGCGACGCGAGATGGCTGCCACACGATCTCCCTCGGCTGGCCTTTGCTCGCTGGATGGATCTACTTTCTCCGGTGCTGTGTTGTTCCGCGATCTTGAGTGCGCGCGCGCGCGGTGGAGCCACTCCGAGTGAAAAAGTAGAGCGCTCGCTACGCGTTCCTTTGAACTGCGGCGGCCTGTTCTCTTAGAAGAAAAACGATGTGTTCTTTGCTCAGCGTGCACGAATGATACATTGCCATGTTCGGGGCCAGCCACCTACAGTTGAAGCAGAAGATTACGCTACGTTTTGTTTTCTATTGCCGCAAGAGTCTCTCTTTTCTATTGTCGCAAGAGTCTTTTCACTCTCTCTCTCTGAAGGGGAGAGTGAAAAGCACATTTCACTCTCTCCTTGGTGACAGAGTGAACAATGCATTTCACTCTCCTCGACATTTTGCGAGAGTAAAACGACGCTTTGAAGAGTGAAGCGGCAGCTTCACTCCTGCGATACCCTTCCTAGTTTTTAGAGTGTAATTGTAGGAGAAAGTTTGCAAGAAAAAATTGCGCTGATTACGGCGCCTTTAGCGGAAAATGTTCAAACTAACGTAAGCATCGCAAAAGGATTCTACTATGCTGGTTTTCTTAGCAGCAGCGCGCGGTCGCTTTTTTCGCCCTCTGTGGCCATTTGTTGAACTTGAGAGTGTGCGGGGCCTGGCGTCCTTACGCCGCTCCTGGCCCAGAACCACGGCCGCTCAATGGAGCGCACTTGGTGCGGCCCGTCGCGTCGGCCGAGAGAGAGCGTGACGCGCCTGGTTCCCATCGCCACCACCGCAGCGCCACTGCTCCGGGACAGTTGCGGGGGGAGAGCTGTGCTCCGCCCGCCACGGCCGCGCTGTCAGCGCTTGATTTGTTGCAATAAAGAACTGTGTAGCGGTGTTTCACAAAATATGAATGGTAATGTCAACTGGCGATGTGATACCCAGGTAGCACAAAAGAGATACGTAACGTTATCGTTGCGTTTCTCCAAGACGATAAAAACGGGTTAAAGAAGACACGAATGAGAGAACTTCGGCGGGAAAACGTCGTATATCTCTGCTAATGTATGGCTTAATTACTTTCTTGAGACGATCTAGAACAGGTCTGCAAGACGTATTCGAAAAGCTGGTCTAGAAATAGGATTGGGAAAGACATAAGTAATCCCTTTGCCAAAACTATTCGTAACCAATTTCTAAACGTTTTTAGGACGTTATCAAAAAGCTGGTCTAGAAGCGGTCTTGAAAGGTTCACGATCATCTGAAGCTAATTTGCGCGGGTGACGGGCGCGATTAGACATCGTTGCTCAAAACACGCGTTTAGTTTCGCCTCACGCGACTGGCCTATGCCGCGCAGACGTCGTCAGCCGCACCCGTTGGCACGGCCTAGGCCAATCGCGTGAGGTGAAACTGATCAGGCGTTTCGAACAACGATCTCCAATCGCGCCCCAGATGAGTAGAAGCGTCGGTGTTGACTGTAAGAGCCATGGCGCAGTGCCAAGCACTGTTCCCCGCATGGCCGGCGCATCCTCTACCAAGTCGCACGAAAATGAGCCTGTTAGGAATAATAAATCCTTAATACCACCTTTAGTAAGCTACGATGCTTACAACCACAATGGGAATGACATCCTGCAAAGAACAAATGGCCACGTCTTGGCAGGTGGCCAGACCAAGCCCTTCATGCCAAGAGTGCATGAAATGAGAACATTGTGACAAAGCAAAAACACTTTATTAAAATGTAAGGCTTATGCAAGGTTCGAACAAACTGTGTGAGAAATGCAAATAGAAGTAAAAGTACATCAACAATGACAAAAGTCGCAGAAAGGATTCGTAATGAACTCGAAAGTGAACATTCACTAGCACATAAACAAAATTCCAAGTACACATACAAAAATGAACAGAAAAACTTGGAGTGTACTAAAGTGTCTAATTTATCATAGTAAAGTGCACGTGCTATTAGATGGACTAGAGTTATGCAGAAGTGACATCGGTGCGAATGGAAGAAGTAGACTGAAAAATGCAAGAGTATGAATTGGATGGTAACTGCCTCCAAGCAATGTTACCAATCAGCTAGAAGCTTGAAAAGAGCACAAAAAGAAATACCACCGTATACCATCATAAAACAATCCTGTGACAGAAATAAAAAAATGGGAACAATGCAAAATTGGAAATATTGCCTTTAGGATATATCAAAGAAGGTAATGGCGAGAAAAAATAGCCATACAACAAAAAAGCAATAAAGTGAAATTAGTACAGAATACTTAAGGGGATTCAGTGTAACAAGTGAACACTACTGTAGTACAGCGAACGATGAGACAGTAATGCTGCATCTTGCCACTCCAGAACGTGAGAAATGAATATGCAAGCCTCATATTAGAAACTTACATAAATATGGAAATAAACTGGAATGCACTGGAAGCTGCATTTGTGTAACAAAGGAAGCAATGGTCATAATAAATAGTAAGTGTTTTATCTAAAAAGCCCTTTACAAGAGGCAAAGTTGTACCTCTCTGGCAAAAACAAAGTTGCGAAGAATAATTTGCAAACCAGCAAATACATTAATTAGCACACTGACATATCACACTTTGCGCACATCTCCAGTCTCCTAAACTAAAAAAAAGCACTCTGAATGAGGAAAACGTTTAACACATGTAGCCCAGAGCAAATTCTTTGCCAGTTCACTCACACTTTCACATCCAAAAACATTTGCCACAAAGTCCAGGCACAGTTCCACTGATGTTTACCAATTCACCCCCACTTTCACGTCCAAAAATATTTGGCACACAGTCAAGGCAGAGCTTCATAGATAAACAGCTTGAGAGCACCCTACTGATTATTGTGCAGTCCCGCTGCTGGAAATAGAACTGCCGCACATGCTGGTAGTGGTTTCAATGTAGACACACTTGCTGCCCTGGACAGGTATGCTCAGATATCTGCACTGGTGCTCCATTTTGTCGAAGTAGACACGTTGATGCACTACGCTGGTAATTGAAATGTTTTGAATGCACAAGTATTGGCTTCACCAGAAAGACTTGCCCACATACCACCACTGGCATATATATGCACTTGCTCTTCACTCAGTAGCATTGAACTTAAAGTGTTCCCTATGTGGGAGCCATGTGTAAAACCGGTGTCACACGACCACTCTCGATCGCGATCAAGCCCGATCCGGATTGAAATTATCGATGCGACTGGCTCACTCTCGTAGCTTGCGCAGAGAAGCCAATCACGACCGAGAAATTCGATTTGTAACGGACTGGATAGCGGCTAAAAGAGCCCCGTGTGAAACCGGTATCAAATAATGCACAGACGTACGCTAGGAAAATGTGTTGCACAAGGACAAAGAACTGCGACATGCCATGTTATGCGAAGCGCGCGAACAGAACACATGTATTTATATATATATATATATATATATATATATATATATATATATATACATATACCCGTACGAACTCGGCAGGCCGCCGTAAAGCGCGAAGGGCGCACAGCGTACATTCCGACAGATGTCCCAAACTGCAAACAATCGTACTACCTAAAGCATACAAGTTATTTTATACCAAGGGCATACTCGGCTCACGTATGCAGTATCCACAAGCGAGTTATGCAGCGTACATGCTGTATCCATTCGCCAAATAGTAAAATTGATAACAAGCACAAAGCTACAAGGGACTCAATACATTACTACCATTTGAGGCGTCAAATAAAATCGAATTTGGCCGTTTCATATATTGGACACAATATATGGACACATGTGATACCCGGTAATACCATGAAATACCCATCATGTGGGTAAAGGGGGCGAAAACACAATCGAGAACCTGAAGCGCAAACGATAAAAGCACGGTATGGTGCACGCAAAATTCTGTCAGTGCGCTGTAGCGCAAGGGAAGAAAATAGGGCGAGCACTTGACCTCACCTTTTGGGATACCGCACTAGTACTGAATCATAAAAAAAAGGCCTGTTTGAACCAGTTCCCTTGTCTGCAACACTCTTGCTAAACGGGAGACTAAAATACCACGATGACGGCTCTATTGCGGAGATCGGCAAGGTGCGCACAGACAGAAATTTTGCCGCCTTTCTTCGCATTCTGCAAAATGCTTTCTTGTTAGGATCACGCATAGCGGCCGACCCTGACGCTAGGGACACACAGGCACGATTTCGTCCCTCTAACTTTCGTCCTTATACTGCCCTTAACGCCTTAATTACAGCGTCAGTGAAAAGGCGCCTCACATAACATGACAATGAACTTGAAGAGCTGATTAGTGCCCTCCACTCCGCGCCCTCCAATTGAAAACACTACTGATTTCCAAATTAAACTACACAAACAGATCGCACAACCCAAACTAATCACAGAACGTCGTTTTCTTGACGGCAAAACCCTGCAACACTTACATGACAAAGGGCAGCGGCAGCACATTCAGAACAGCCGCTATCATACCACAGCGCAATGCAAGTGCGATAACGCTATTATGCCCGGCTCAAACAGATCGCGCGACCCAAACTAATCACAGAATGTCGTTTTCTTGACAGCAAAGCACTGCAACACTTACATGACAAAGGGCAGCGGCAGCACATTCAGAACAGTCGCAAACAGACCATAGTGCCATGCGAGTGCGATAACGCAACTATGCCCGGCTTCACGAATAACGTGGCCGCCTTGGTCACATAACAATTGAAAACACTAGTGATTTCCAAATTAAAACCACACAAACATATCGCACAGCCCAAACTGATCACAGAATATCGTTTTCTTGACAGCAAAACACTGCAACACTTACATAGCAAAGGGCAGCGGCAGCACGTTCAGAACAGCCGCAAACACACCACAGCGCAATGCGAGTGCGGTGACGCGACGACGCCATGACGACGCGACTATGCCCGGCTCGCCCGGCTGCCCGGCATCACGAATCACGTGGCCACCTTGGTCACATGATTTGACGACGGTATCGCCACCTTGCGCAAGGTTGGATCGCGTTGATGGGTTGTTGAATATTGTAGAAGCCGCTAAAGAGGCTGATGCGCCGTGGCGTGGCGGTGGCGTTTTGAGTCGTTTTCAAAACGTATTCACCCCTCGTTTTTAAGCTGTCTGGCTTCCAACGTTATCAAAACGTATTCACCCCTCGTTTTTAAGCTATGTTGTTTCGAACGTCTTTGATGCGTCGATTTTGGTCAAAAATCCGTTTCAGACGTTGAATCCCTTAATACGACGTTTTCAAGACTTTGTGTGCTACCTGGGTACTGATAGCAGTACGTCAGCATCGCTGCAGTTGTCAGCGACAGTTTGTGTTGGAAGTCATCTATGTTAGGTGCGCTTCTTCGAGCGTTCGACACACACGAAGCCGGTTATCCGCTATATTAACTTGTTGCATATAATTAGTTGGTTAGCATAAATATGCTTGTTTTAAGAAGACCGAGCTCTGATCAGTCTGGTCCGCAATTAGAGCCGATGATTAATGCTGTTTTACGTTTCTGGACATGCAGAAATGTACTGCATTATAGTTCAGCCGGTTCACGGGCATATGCGGGAAATATTTTGCAAATGGGCACTACTAGGCTATATCAATGGCCGGAAAGAAAACAGTAAAGCCAGAAGTCAGTAGGTTGAGTGCAGTTTTTCTTTTCATTTCAAAGTTCATGTACACAGAATCTGAAAGCGTTACAAGCACAGAACTTTCCTCGAGACAGGTTTATGTGTAAGCTAAATTTTTTCCACTGTCGAATTCAGGCTGCTAGCCCAGTTCGTCAACAATGGTCTTATGAGCTTGCTCAAAAATACTCTGCAGAGGTCCTCAGCGTGGTTGCGATCCTCTTTTTCACAAGTCAGCGCCGGACATTGTGTGAAATGACGAAGTAGTGCTGACATCAAGGTGTTGCATAGCCTGCTGGTTCGTCTCACGTCTGAGCACTTCATGATCTTGGTGACGAAGGTGCATACAAGCTTACACAGGCCAACTATTGTTGGGTACCTTAGCCATCCATCATCAACGTTGCGGATCAATCTATAAATTGCTTCAGCTGGCCTCGCTGCTTGAAAAAGGAGTTTGCAGGAAATACAAGCCACCTGAAGACGAGCACAACAATTTAGCTTGAAAAACGGTACTAAAAGAATATAATCTATTATATTCGTCATGAAATCAACCACAGACATATTTCTATATATATATACATATATATATATATATATATATATATATATATATATATATATATATATATATATTATATATATATATATATACATATATATATATATATATATATATATATATATATATACATATATATATATATATATATATATATATATATATATATATATATATATATATATATATATATGTGTGTGTGTGTGTGTGTGTGTGTGTGAATTAGTCGCTTAAACAAAGGAATGCACGCCAAATCCAATTTTTTAAACTTGTAAAACAACTGTACATTTTCCTCACATGCACGTGTAACGTAGCCTGCCAGGTATGCAATTGGTGCTAACTCTATATCAGCCACTACCTCACTCCACATAGTGATGAATTCAAGCTCACTCGAGAGCTCACTGGCTGCAGATGAGATGGCAGCTGGCAAGACAAGTTTCACCATCCTGAATGGGAAGTTTAACGGCTGTTTTCACCAAACATGGCGAAACCATGTTCTTCAACCATGCTGCCCGCCGTTGAGGATCGCACGGAAATTCATGATATCGGATCGTCGGCTCTTTCCTTGCGGTTCTGCTGCACAGCGGCACACAGCAGTTGCGCGGCATGGCACCGTCTGTGTTAACGTCTGTTCACAGCGTACACGATCACACGCGTGCGCAGATCCAGTAGGGCAGTCGTATATCATCAAGAAACCCGCTGCGACGCGTGAGGCCCACTGGCTCTGCGGCGCTCGGGCGCACTTCGTCCTGCAAAGCGTCCCGGAGCAGTGGCGCCCCGACGGCGGAAACTGTAAACTCTCGCATCACGCCTTCGCCCAGTAAAACCGGCGCGACGCGACGGGCCGCACCAAGTGCGTTTCCATTGAACGGCCGTGCCAGAACGAGCGCTTCACCTCCCTGCTTAACCACGTGACCTTTGCTTGCGCATGCGCGCTGTCGCCCAACTCCGGAGAAGCGCGAGCACGGTACGTCTTGCCAGGCATGTTCGTTTCAGTCACGCGTGCGGCATGAAAGCGTTGCTAGGCGTTGCACGACGCCGGCGTGCCAGCGTTGATGGAGCACATGAAGTTTTACACTGTAATGCGCAACTTTCTTTTAAATTTAGTAAACAAAACTAGAAGAAAGCGTCCGCGCTTCTCTATATTAGCTCTTCAATTTAAAGATTGTGCGATGATACAACATTTTTTATTGAATAATGGTGTTCGCGTAAAGCTTTTAAGAGATAATCTCGAACCCAGGCATGCGGCGCGGCAACCGCTCCTTACGTGAGGACGGGCGAAGGGGGCTTCAGAGTACGCTTGCTTCCTCCATTGGTCCTTCGCTGTAAGGAGGCCTCACGTAAGGTGATGAAGCGCCCGAAGGAACGGAACGTTTCATTGTTTGGGCCTCAGACACGCGTGCGGCATGAAAGCGTTGCTAGGCGTTGCACGACGCCGGCGTGCCAGCGTTGATGGAGCACATCAAGTTTTGCATGTAACACGCTACTTTTTTAAAGTTTAGTAAACAAAACTAGAAGAAAGCGTCCACGCTTCTCTATATTAGCTGTTCAATTTAAAGATTGTGCGACGATACATTTTTTGTTGAATAATGGTGTTCGCGTGAAGCTTTTAAGAAATAATCTCGAACCCAGGCATGCGGAACTGCTCCCCACTTGAGGACGGGTGAAGGGAGCTTTCAGAGTACGCTTGCTTCCTCCATCGGTCCTTCGCTGTAAGGAGGCCTCACGTAAGGTTAGGAAGCACTCGATGGAAAGGAACGTTTCATTGTTTGGGCCTAAGAGCCCGACTCTTTACCGCAGCGCCATGACATCACACAGAACAATTCGCTGTTGCAATATTCCTGGATTGGCTGCTGTTACCCGTCCCTATAGCTTTATGGCTAGAGTAAAGGGCCCCCTCACTATAGTCAGTTCCTAAAGTTTATGTGTATCCATCGGTAGTAATTTACTCATATTATAAGCCCGCGAAAATCACTTCCAATAACGTTTCATTCCCCGTTGTGGGCACTTGCTATGGAAAATTGACTTTGGTTACAAAAACTTTTGTCATGTACTTGTTTACCAGGATCATTCAAATTGTTTCCATCACTTCCTGCATTCGTATCGCTACTGTTACTATTGTGTTTGATGTTGCTACTTGTTGGTATTATTTTGTCTCGGTTTTTCGCATTGTTTTCTCTAAAGTAATAATTTATTACTTTGTAACATAGAGTTTATTCATATTGTTTTAGAGTTGCTTAATCTCCTTTCCTTTGTTCGTAAAGGTCGCACTACTTGTTCATTTTTACCAATATTTCTCGACGAGGGTCCCAGTATAATCTCTGATGTTTGGACCCCTGCATCTTATTTACCTGCATGTTCAGTTGTCTTTTTTTACAATAATAAAGCGATTCCAATGGATATCAAAAGTTATTACCCCTGAAATATTGTTTTGTGTCAATTTTATTGCACGCTATGCGCATTCTGCTACAGTAAATTAAGGAAAAAAACATAAGCTCACTTCCTGTTAACGGGCTCGATGCAGCAGAAATCGCTGGGGAAAGCAAGCGCGTAGGTCTCGATGCGGAAGCTGTCTCGGGCGAAGAGGAAACAGTCCGGATCCTTGACATCCGCGTTCACTGTCATCTCTGCTGCGATATAGGCGTAGTCGCGGCGTAGACACTCCTGGAGCCCCTCGACGTCGCTTTGGACAAAGTTGCGCTGCCTCGATTCGACGGAGCGTAGCAAAAGCTTGGACAGGCTCGAATTGTCGCTCTGCAAAAAGAAAGCGCACGTCGAGAATGCATGTGTAGGTAATTGCTGCCACTGATGTGCACGGAAGTTTAACTCAACCACATTAAGAAATAATTAAAAAAGGCTAAGGTCAGAATCAACTAATTTCTAAAGGCTTCTTCTATGAATTAGAGATCATACCAGAAGAATATATTTTTTTTTGAGTAATTGCTGTAATTATTCAATGTTTTTTACTACTCAGGTATATTGAACTTGCATCAAACTCGTATTTCCATCTTAATTAAATTAAAATTTTTAGGTTTTACGTGCCAAAACCACGATCTGATTATGAGGCACTCTGTAGTGGGGGACTCCGGAAATGCGGATCACCTGGGGTTCTTTAGCATGCGCCTAAATCTAAGTGCACGAGTGTTTTCTCATTTCGCCCCTATCGAAATGCGGCCGCCGTGTAGGGGATTTGATCCCGCAACCTCGTGCTTAGCATCCCAACACCACAGCCACTCAGCAACCGCGGCGCGTCATTTTCGCATTCTGAATAATAAACATTGACTTTCCTACGTTTTTTCTCGAGCGCAGCTCTTAGGCGCCCGTTCCTGCGTTGAGCGTCTGCGTGCCTCGGCGTCTTGAACGAACACAGCGAAAGTTGAAAGCGAATGCGGAGAGCAGTTGGAAATGAAAGGAGAAATCAAGAAGAGAAAAGTGGAGGAGGAGGCTGCAGAGTGTGAGAAAGGGTAAAATGGGCCCACCTGCACCACTAAGGTATCGCAGGTTTTAGGAAATAGGAAATAAGAAGGCTGGGTTGGAAGGTGTTGGGTGAGGAGTAGAGAAAGGAGGAGGAAGGAGTAGAAAGGAATAGAAAAAGGAGTAGGTGAGGGGTGAAATGTGAAGGTTTAGAAAAGGTGTGAGTGAGAAAGTATGGAATAGATAAAGAAAAACTACCTTCAGCATCCAGAGCCAAGGGGACGGGCTCGACAAGACAACAGACATTTATTGAACGAAAAGTAAATAGAGGTTAAATAAAGTGGTTTTTCCCGCTTCGTCTTGAAGGGATTCTTTTTTCTGCCTTATTCTGTGTGTTCATTGATTGTATTGTGCTTGAGAGATTCTTGATTCTTGTCAGATCCAATTCTTGCGCTGGTTGTTAGGTCCGTTGCTTGCTCTTGCGAATTTGGTAGATTTTAAGGATTTTGTTTCTGATCGTTGTAGACCATTGTGTTGTTCTGTGTACATCTGTTGTTTTGTGGTGGTGATATTGGTGGTTTGATAAGAAATAGTGGCTGAGCAGTCCTCACCAATAATAGATTTATGCACCATTTCTTACTCAAAACCATGTTGGAATACGTTTGAACGTGTTCTCAATTCTTGTTTTCACTGTTTTAGCTAATTTTGTCTCTTGTTTTAACGATGTATAGTGTTTTCGTTCATTTTCTCTACTATCTCCTCTAGAATCGTTATTCTTTCGTTATTCTTAATAATTGCTGGTTTTCTATTTTGCAACTTATCTCCTATTTTTTATAAGTTCATTTTGTTTTGTAGTTACAATTGAGCAGTCTTCCAGGTAGTGCCCAGTACTGTCAATGATTTTTCTGCAATTACATCTTGATTCTGATGTTAAATTGCGAAAACTAAAAAGCGAATCTCCCATGTCCTGTCAGTACCTGGGAAGTATCGAAATTTGTTGCAAACTGGTTCGGAATGTGATCTACATTCTTTATCTATTTAAAAGTGTAACTGGTTATTGCTTCTTTATTCCATATACTGTTCCATTCTGCATATAAATTTGCTGGTAGCTGTGTTGAAATAAATGCTTTTGAATTTGGCAGAAATGTTTCTTTGCCTTCCTTTGTGGCTTCTTTTGCTAGTTCATCTGCTGGTGTATTTCTTAATATTCTACTGTTGCCTTTGACATATGTTAACTTCAGGTTATGGCTATGGAAAGCTAGGGTAGCGTTATGGAAAAAAGAATGATGGGTGTACCGTTAAGGGATAAGAAAAGAGAAGATTGGGTGAGGGAACAAACGCGAGTTAATGACATCTTAGTTGAAATCAAGAAAAAGAAATGGGCATTGGCAGGACATGTAATGAGGCGGGAAGCTAACCGATGGTCATTAAGGGCTACGGACTGGATTCCAAGGGAAGGGAAGCGTAGCAGGGGGCGGCAGAAAGTTAGGTGAGCGGATGAGATTAATAAGTTTGCAGGGACAACATGGCCACAGTTAGTACATGACCAGGGTAGGTGGATAAGTATGGGAGAGGCCTTTGCCCTGCAGTGGGCGTAACCAGGCTGATGATGATGATGCACTTCAGGGTAAGTTCCTTCGGTTGATCAAATATATTTGTTATATGGCGTTCGAATTCCTTGGTTTAATAAAGCTTGAAGTGCTGATAAGCTAATTGTGAGGTTCATATACCGTAACTACGGTATAAACTCAAGGATTACACAAATTAAACTAGACCTTCTGTTGCCGCCATTACATATTCGCCGCAACATCGCTCTTCTGTGCTTATTCCACAAATATATTTACACTTATTAACGAACCCGGTTACAACTGCAAATACCCCACTCTTTTTCACACAGATTATGTAATCCGTTCAGCTTCATGCTCATATACGGTAAAACAAATGCATTTAATTCATCTGCACTACCTCCTGCCATTCGTCTCTGGAATGACCTCCCTGATAACATAGCCTCCATATCTAATCCCGACACGTTCCGCTCTCAGTTACTCAAGCTTTTCCCATTTAATACCGTTCACGAGTGCCCAATCTAGTGTATTTTATCGCGCATTTTTGCCATGCTGTATATCATTTTCATAAGCAGTACTCCTTTTGCTATGTTAACAGTAGCGTATCCAGCTTTTCTGGACACAAGTTGTTTAGTTCGCGTGAGTGCCACCACGTGGCGTACTGACCTTAAACTTTTCAAACTTCCCGCGGTGACGCGTGATGACGTCAACCAAACAAACATAAAAAAAAGCTATCCCTGCGCATTGAACTTCGCCACAATGCTTGTCCCGCCGGCGTTATCGGTGTTCTTGATAAAGCGTATTCGCTCGTCGCCTGGAAATTACTCGTCATCCTAAGAGCGTTTAGTCGCGACGAGCAATGGTTGATTCTGGGCTTCTGATGTGGTTTTTTTTTCTTCTTTTTTTGTTTTCCTTTTCTTTTTTTTCATTCTACTGAGTAAAGAAGCTAGCCTAACCATCAGAAGCACTTCGGGGCAACCTTTCTTCAAACGGCACACATTGTTAACGTCCGAACATCGCACAGCGTCTATTTTCCCCTATCGAATTCGTTACGGTGCACACAATTATTTCACTAGCGACTCTGCAATGCGCACTCATGGGCTACCGCCGCAGCTGCAAATCTAGATGTGCTTAAGTATCAAGACATATACATGGATAGGTTGGTTTTTCACCGTGACACAAAAGTCACGACACAAGAGTCGAACAAGCGGTCCCTGTGTCGTCGCAGGGTGTGAGACCGGGCTAGTTGGTATTCCATGCTAAAGTGACTAGCGCAAGAGTGGACACGGGACACTAAAGAGGCGACAAGGATAAGCGCAAACTTCCAACTGGGCGCTTGTCCTTGTATCGTCTTTAGTGTCCCCTGTCCACTCTTGCGCTAGTCACTTCAGTCTGTGTCGTCGTCCGTTAGCATGCTACGGCCGAAGCTCCTCGCAATATTACGTCACCATTTACTAGCCACCAGACCAGGTACACCCTTGGGTACGACATATACAGTACTTGCAGTTAAGTGTCCAAAGTAGTCTCCTATGGCGGTTATCCACGTGCGTGAAGCTAGAACGCTATATAAAATTATTTTGCAGCAATATATGCGGGATTTGTATGTTCTCCACATTCTCTACCATGTTGCCATTCCGCCTTTATTATATAGCCGCAATGTAGACTAGCAGCTATGGAACGCCATAAAGGCTATCCACATACTCAAAGACGTCGCGCACAACTTCTGATACTTAGTTCTATTCAAGAGTTGTGCGACTGCTCAGGACATCCTTAACGAATGTTACATAACACGTTATGATGTTTTACTTGCCAAAACCATGATTTCATTATGAGGCACGCCATAGTGGAGGATTCGAGAATAATTTAGACCACTTGGGATTTTTTAACGTGCGCCTAAGCCTAAGTACGCGGTTTTTCGCATTTCACACCCATTGAAATACGGCTGCCGTGGTTGGGATTCGATCCCGAGACCTCGTGATTAGCAGCCGAACCCAATAAAAGCTAAGTAACAACGGAGTGGAAGGAATGTTGGCAGTAGGAGGAAGGTGACAGCCGGCACGTGAGACAATTTGTTCCCATTTTTTTTATTGAAGTGAGTATTAGGAGAGGTTGGCGCCTTTATGGTGGCACCGGCTACTCCTTCTCACTTGGCAAAGGAAACAAATTTGCGTAAAAAGGGGGAATAGCGACACGAAATATGGCACTCAATAGAACACTGGATGAATAAAAAATATACAGTCCAACAGTACATCAGGCGCAAAGTTCTGTGCATTAGTTCAGTCCACGTACGCATATATAAAGTCAGATATTTTGTACAGCCGAAACACAAAGCACATGTAACGCACTGCAAGTACAGAACAGAATTATACATATTGCGTAAAAGTTGCGATCACCACATAAACCAATTATGAACCACAGACATCGCTTGTGTTACTCATTTAGCGTACTCGGATCATCTGATACCTAATATTTTCCCAAAATGTTGGTGTCCTCTAAAAACTTTTTCAGATCAAGAAGCGCTCTTTTTTGAAGGCCCGCAGTTGGCCATGGGCCAAGTATCTTTTTTAGAGTGAAATGTCTTCTGTCTAACATCAACAAATTTGCTTGCAGTACTCTTCTTTGTGGGTCGTATTTCGTGCACTCGAGAAGAAGATGATTCACATCTTCGTCTGGATGGCCACAAGAACACTGCGGACTAGAGACACGTTTTATCCTGTACAAGAAGTGCTTTGTAAATGCAGTACCAAGACGCAGGCGGCGTACCAATGTTTCAAATTTTCTGTTGTCCCTTAGATTTTCCGGCATTGATAAGTTTATACATGGGTCTATAAAGTATAATTCCGAGTTTTTAGTTTGCTGATTAAACCAGGTAGTTTTGCTGAGGTGACAAGAAGTCTGTCTCAGAAGCAGACGGACTTCACTACGCCATAGAGGAAGATTGGTTGTCTCCGCGTTATTGTGCGCTCGATTCGCAGCTGCGTCCGCTGCAGTATTACCAGGAATATTGCAGTGCCCAGGTATCCACTGGAATGCAATTACGTGGTTCATTGCGCTTGCTTTTGTAAGTTCTTTGAGTGTCTCATACAATAGCGAAGTGTTCAAAGAATTTTTCTTATTGCTCTGTAGTAATGTGAGAGCGGCTTGCGAATCGCTTAATATAACCCATTTTTGCGAATGTTTTTCTGATGTTATGAAACGCAAAGCACACAGGATTGCAAACAGTTCTGCCACGGTGGAAGATGTCTCTCGGGATAATTTGAATGTTTGCTCTAGCGCTAAATGTGGAATGACGAATGCTGAAGTCCAGGAATTTTATGACACGAACCATCTGTATAAACGTTAATGTAGTGGGGATATAAGGAGTAAATTTGGAAGAGTGCTAGTTGTTGTGCGGCTACTATGAACATGTCTCTCTTAGATATAA
Source organism: Dermacentor andersoni (assembly GCF_023375885.2). Classification (NCBI taxonomy): domain Eukaryota; kingdom Metazoa; phylum Arthropoda; class Arachnida; order Ixodida; family Ixodidae; genus Dermacentor; species Dermacentor andersoni. The sequence continues at coordinate 141,944,433 of NC_092822.1, read as the reverse complement.
TCCCTTCAACCGATAATTCTATTTGAGGACATGTTAACATCCAGGGAGGGTAACAAACATCCACGTTGATTAATTCAAATCTTGGTAATAATGCTTTATGTTCTCGAACAACATCGTGAATTTTGCTTCTGTTTCTTTCGCTAAGCGCAAGGTTTAATGGATGCTTCTCGTGTTGGGTTAAGATACGGTAAATATGTCGGCATGTTTCAACTGCTCGTATGACTGGAAATGGTGGGTGACGAGCTTCAGCAATTACTAAAGAACTAGAGGTCGCCTGCGGAACCCCAAGACACACTCGCAGCCCTCTTGCCAGTAAACGTTGAAGACGTTCCTCACAGGTTCGCGATAAACCATGGAGAATAGGTGCCGAGTAAGCGATTTTTTGTTTTATGAGTGCGTTATGAACCTGTAATAGTGAAGAGACTGATCCCCCCCACGTTGTGCCAGCGAGTCGCCGAAGTACGTTTATTACTGCATTGGTCTACTTTTCAATTGCGCGGATGTGTGAAGCCCATGTTAGCTGGCGGTCAAGGATAACTCCAAGGAATTTGTGCTCTTTCACAAACATCAAAGTTTGCCCATTAAGCGTAAGTTGGAAATTATTCAGCTGTCGTCTAGTGAAAGGAAGTACAGCTGTCTTTGCGTATGAAAGACTCATGCCTCTTTCTTTTAGGAAGGTGTCGATATTATCCAGACCCTCTTGCAGCGTTGTTTGAATGTCTTGTATATGAGATCCAGAGGCCCATATGCAGATGTCATCTGCGTACAGCGAATACTGTAGACCAGACGGGAGTTTTAGTGGCAAGGCTGCCATGACACAGTTGAATAAAAACGGACTGAGAACACTGCCCTGCGGAACGCCCTGCGTGATGTTGTGATAATTACTCTCTCCTTCGATTGTTTCCATAAATATTTTTTCTGTCTTTTAAGAAATTTGATACCCATCGCAGTGCTCGACCATGTAGGCCAAGCTCTAACATACCAGCAAGGATGTGTATGTGACTTACAGTGTCGAATGCTCTTTGAATGTCTAAAAATACTGCTACTGTCACATTTCCGCAACTACGTTCATGTTCGACGCATGTGGCAATGTCCAATACTGAATCCATTGTACCCCGATTTTGTCGAAAACCGGTCATGTAATTGGAAAACACATTTGTGTCTTCACACCACACTGCAGTCGACGGTCTATCATCTTCTCCATTAGTTTGCAAAAACAGCTTGTGAGACTGACGGGTCGGTAGGAGTCAAGACAAAGGGGAGTCTTTCCTGGTTTTAGAACTGGAATTACCCAGGCTAATATCCATCAATCAGGAAGAGTCTCTCTTATCCAGATATCATTAAATATCTCCAAAAGAGCCATTCTTCCTTTTGGGCCTAGGTTCTTTAACATCATATGCGTGACACCTTCTGGGCCTGCGGTTGTCTTTGTACGGCATGACGAAAGAGCACATTTCAATTCATTTAGAGTAAACTCACAGTCAAGTTGAGGATGTTGAGACATAAAGCACGCACGAACTTTCTGTTCCGCTAGTGTTGTCGAACTTGTAAATTGTAGGCAAGTGAACCGAATTCCTGGTCTAGATATAAGTTGACAGAATTCGTCCGCAACAGATGTTTCTGGAGTGCTTCGAGCTACGGCAAGGGCTCGGAAGGGATGGCTCTGGGTAACTGGACCACTAAACGATCGGACAACTGACCATATTCTGGGAACAGGAGTAAACGGAGACAACGACGCGCAGTATTCTCGCCACCTTCTCGTACCTAATTTTTGTAAGCGTCTTCGCGAAGTTGACCGAACTTTCTGTGCCATATTGCAGTCATCCAGCTTTCCACTGCGGCGGTAAGCCCGTTCTGCGCGTCTTCTAATTGCTCTTAGACATTCATATTCCCGTCGACTGCAGCGTATTCATTTGGAACAGTGACTTGTTTTGTGCAGATCTCGTAAGACTCACACAGTATATTTGCAAAACTTTGAAAGCTCGGATTTTCACCCAATAAGTTACTTAAATGGTGACGAAAACTTTGCCAATTAGTATATTTTGAGTAGCGCCGGGTACCCTCACTCCGTATTTGGCGATGTTTTACCAGGATCGGAAAATGATCACTACCGTGGGTTTCTATGTCCGTTGACCATTCAACGCCATCAAGAAGGTCTTGTGAGCAGAGCGTAACATCTATACAGCTTGAGTGACGATACCCCCGCAAGAACGTTGGAGAGCTGTCATTTAACACGATCAGATTACTTTTTTCTGCGGCAGTCTCTATGATGCTTCCGCGGGAATCGTTATATTCACTGCCCCAGATGACGTTATGTGCGTTGAAATCCCCACAAACCAGCACATGTCAGTTTGCGATACCAAACACATTCACCAAGATGTCAACTGATATTTTGCTAGCACATTGTAGGTAAAGACTGATCACTGTGACACTTGTATTTCTAAAGGATATCTTGCATGCAACGAACTCCGGTATATTTAAATCGCTCGACTGTATTAAATAGGACGGCAGGTCCTTTCTCACGCATAACATCGCTCTGCTGTTTCCGGCAATGCGCGATGATTTATATATAACATAGTTTGAAAGACGAAAGTCATCTCTTACGCCTGCCTCCTGTATACATAAAACAGGAAACTTATGTTGAGGTAGTAGTTTGCGAAAATCAGCTGACTTATTTCGAAGGCTATTAGCATTCCACTGAAATACGAAAACATTGTTGAAACGATTATTCATTGTAAGCCTGCCGTGGAGCTGTTGGTGGTTGTGGAAGCACCAACGATTCCATAGAAAGCAGTGCTTTTACCTCTGGTAGATTGTTTGCTTGTGGAATGGCACTTAGAATTGCACGCAGAGCTGTGAATAGCATGGGCAGGATCATCTGTGCTACAGGTAAAGACGCGTAATCACCAAACGACGCTGAAGCTCCATGCGGGCTCGGAGCAGGTCGCTGAAGAGTTGACTGAGATGGTCGCTGGGATGACTGGTGTGGTTGAGGCGAATGCTGAGGCAGTCGCTCAGACGTTAGATGAGGTTGCTGTGTCGCGGGCTGAGGGCGTTGCTGAGAAGGTCGGCGAATTTCACTCGAAGTCTGGGCAAGATGAGTAGCATTCTCTGAGGGGGGATCATGCCGCTCGCTGTCAGAACGTTGTCGACCTGAGTGTTTCAGAGCTGCAGAATAGCTCATATGGACCCCTTGCTCTTTTTCTTTGCTAGGAGTTGGATGCGCGCATCTTACAGCATCAAGGTTGGGTGGGGGTGCATTACGAGGAGGCAGCCTTCCGTATTTTAGCTCATGTCTGCGTAACCGTGAGGCAGCTCTGCTCTGAGGGCACCCGGAGTAGGAAGCTGTATGGTTTCCGCCACAGTTGGCACACTTTGGCTGACACACAGACTTGCACTCTGAATGGTTGTGGTCTTCTGAGCATATCTTGCAGCGACGCTGACTGCGGCAGTTCTTCGATAGATGTCCAAATCTCTGGCAGTTGTAGCATCTTAGGGCAGGGCCATGATATTCTTCTACGGGGTGACTCGTAAAACCTAAATGCACTCGTTGAGGCATTGGTTTGTCTTCTCTGAAATGGAGGATGACGGTTCTCAGAGGGCGTGATTCTACCGCTCCGTCTTCTTGGCGATTGTAGCGCGCCTGACGACGGGCTGATGTCACTCCAAAATCCTTCAGGAAGTCAACCAGTTGTTCTTCCGTATACTCAACTGGCACATGGCGTATCTTGCCAACATTCTTGGTATAAGACGCCGGAATGAATGGCTTGACTTCCAAACCAGCCACTTCGCTCATCGACAGTAGATGTCTTGCAGATGAGACTGAAGTAACGTTGACAGAGAAACTTCCATCTCTATTCACGCGGAAGGACTGCACTTTTTCTTTTGCCGCGGAGACAATTTCTGACGCAGCTCGGTTAGGATTCACTTGCCAGAAGTTGCGTCCTTCCTGTGAGGGTCGAAAAACAACTGGAATTCCCTCAGGCCGCTTCTTTTTATACGTTACGAAGGAGAACGGCGTTTCATCGCAGTCTATGTCTTCATCTTCACTTTGGTCATAGGTAGATGTCTTGTCGTCGTCAACCCGTGGTTTCTTGGCTTCACTGTCGCGTGTCTCAGCCATATTCACTTACGGTGCGCTGGAAGGTAGGGCGGCGTTGAAAACTAGCGTCGCCGGCTTGATGACATTGGGCGCTTGTTGTGGCACTTCCGAGTGCGGCGCCGATTCTGCGGCACTCATGCGCCTAGGAACGCGCTGTCGGACATATGGCTCGCGCCGGTGTTCTTTGCTGCCTACCGCCGTGGTAGGCGTAGATGCGCTGCGCAGCGCGGCCAAACCACGCGATATTGAGCGTGATCACTAGCACACAGGAATCCCACGGGATGTCTGTTCTCCCAGGACAGCAGTGAAGTCTCAACACAGCACTGATTCTTCGAATAAAACAGAAAGTAATATCTCACCGAAGAAGCAGCGGCCGCTCGGAGGGACTTCTTCTTCCTTCCAGTTTTCGACCATCCTCATTGCTCGAGAATCGGTACCATCTGTCCCATCCTCATTGCTCGAAAATCGGTACCATCTGTCGAAGAATGACACCGTAGAATGCACTGTATTCAATGTGATGCAGTCCGCGTCCAATATTTCAGACCCGAATCATACTGTAACTACTCACAACCAGGCATCTCGCTAATACGCGCAGTCGCTTGACAACTGCCGAGCGCTGGTGTCGGCCACAGGACCTATTTGACCTTTGTTCAACACTTGCCGACATTCTCGCCTTATTTCGCACCATTGCGTTTCAGCTGAACTGCTTCAACAGCCAATTTATCTTTGCCAAAATTTGGCCAGCCTGTCATCAACGTTATGGTTTCTTATTTTTAAGTCATCTTCTATATTTAGGCTAATGCTGTCCTGAAATTTCCAGCGGTTTCAACTTTTGCAAAACGCCCGCATTTTTTTCGGCCTCTGTTCATATTTTGTAGGATTTTCAAAAGACGTGGAAACCATTGCGTGGCCCCCTGAGCAAGCTGCTCAAAAAGTCATTTTATATCCCTGAGGTATTGTGCAAGCTTCTGCCTTCTTGCCGTTCATCAACCTCCTGATTTCCCTGTCAATTGTATCCAATTTTGACGACTCCAATACCACGGAAGTTGGCAACGATATAATGTCCATGGGATTAAAGCCATTTAAATCGATTCTACTGTGGATACGACAGCCGCTCTTGCTCAGTGTGAATGGAAATATTGCGTTAATGAGCGCCATTCTTAAGCATTTAAATTAACAGTAAAAACATTATGCGGATCCCATGTATGTGCGAATCGATGTAAGCAAAGCTTTCTGTGTTTGTTGTCATTGTCATACGTAATATCCACAGAGTAGACAGGCACTCTCTAATGAAATGCTGTCAATGTTTGCCTGATTACGCCTGCCATTGTGATGCAAATAAACGTAACTTCAACTCATTTTCTCAGAAATAAACGCTGAATGAAATTTTGACGTCATCCGAAACAAGATCAACTAGTGCCGTAGTGCTCGATCTTATGATGTCCCTATTCGTGAGGTTATATTCGTGATTGTTTCTTTTTTTTTTGGGGGGGGGGGGGTGGGGGGCGATGTGCTCTTGTACCCTAGAAATGTCCCTCGGACGTCTCTGGTGTGCTCGTTTTTATTCTCTAGTACCCAACGAAAACTCTCATCGCTGCAACTTCATGATGTCCTGGTGGCAGGTCACCATAGCCTGTCGCGCAAGTATGACCACGCTGATTCATTTGGGTTTACATTTACTATTTTGTGCGTCATACTTCGCCACATTCATTTTTCAAACTATGCCAGAGCTCGAAAAAGGCGGCTTAACTCACTACGTCCCTTTCCTCTGTTTACTTCCGCAAAGCGTGTGTTTATCGCTGTGGTTACCAAATACGCCCAGCGGTATGCTACCACTCAAGGCTTTCTGGCGGCTGAGCAACTGAAGTCGCAGGCTTTATTCAACATGGCGTCGACGTTCAATGTGGCTATCTTCATTTACTTTTCGCGGACTTCTCTCACCGCCTTCTCTTCAGTGTCATCTCTTACACTACTCGCTCCTGCTAGGCACAACACAAAGCAACGACCTTGATGAAGTATAAATTACACGCTAGTTGACATGCTGTCGATGTCTATTTCCGATGAACACCGGGATTGGAGCGTGGTGCTGTCTATGGTGACATTATCCGTCTACAGCCTCGCTCAACAACACCGCTCGTTACTAATCACGTTTTTTTTTTTTTTTGTCGACGAGAGCATAGTGTATTTCCTCTGAATTTGCTTTCGGCTTTAGGTGTGACCTTGCACGCCCACTTATTCTGTTACGTTGACGGCGACCGTTGTCATCAGGCTGCCGTCTCATTCTGAGCTTCGCAGTCATCAGAGATCACAGAAAGCTGTCTTCACAAACAAACCACCAAGATTCGAGCCCATCTCCCAAATGCGCCATCTTGCATTTGGGAAATGGGCACGCTAACCATTACGCTACCACCTGCCTCCACCGATTTCTGTTTATCTGCCTTCCCACTTCACGTTTTTGCCACAGACGCAGGCAGAACGGATGCAGAAACGAAAAAAAAAGTAATGACTGCTTGAGCCGCCAGCTGACACATGACCTTAACTTTGGCAGGTTATTCTCATTGGAGCGCATATACGAGGTGTGACACAAAAGAAACGAGACTAAGTGTGTAGCTTGAAAATGGAGTGGAGTTGGCAACAACTGTTTTGCTGACGTAATCCCACACACCTCCTCTATTCATGCCTCAAGTTTAGACGGAACCGATCACGCCAGTTGGGAGTGCTGCGTCATTGAGTGAACATGTGCAACTGCATTCTGCCGGGAAAATGTCTGATGTAAAAACGAACAGCGAATCAACATCAAGTTTCTTGTGAAACTTAAGAAATCAGCCACGGAAACATTTCAAATAATAACCGAGGGTTATGGAGATGCACCCGTACAAAAATGAGTGTTGATTAACCATTGATATATTGTTGGGGAATTGTTGAAACAACGGACTTCAACAAATTTTCAAGAGCAATTGAGTTCACTCAATCCTTGCACAACAATATTACCATTGAGTGTTCTCAATAACCAATTTAGTGGGTAATTTGTGTTGATTTTTCTAGTTGTTCTTTTGTTGTGTAGCAGTTGAGTCCAGTATACAATAATTAGAAATCGCATATGAATACATTCCAAACATGTTTTGCGATGCGTTCCAACCTAATTCCTGTCACTTTGCGGCAGGTAGGTTCTTCTTTCGCCTCGCTTTCATTAATAGAAAATTATGTGTGACCGATGGGGTGGAATCGAACGTCGGCCGTCGAGCCCGGTACTCTAACCAATAGCCACGAGCGCGCGCATAATCCTCTCATTCGAAAGCTAGTAAGCTCTGAAATGCTTGGCAATGCGCCGAGTGCCACTTCCTGGTGCTGTCGCTACAGCTGGCGCTTTGAAGCGCCTATCTCCGGGACCGCCCCACTTTCGTAGCCATTTTCGCTGCGTAAAAACTGCAACGTTAGACTAGATTCATGACCGCCCAAGTTCATAACGATTTATTTCTTCGCCGGTGTACAAATGCCATCGTCGTTTTAACATACACTAGATGACATAACCATTGGTACGATCCGAAATGAGCACGTTTCGGGGAGCAGAAGAGTGCGAAATTCACTTGCAAACACGGTGACTACGCGCATGTGCAGTTCCCCAAAAGTAGACACGGCGGCAGCGCGGCCGGCGATAAGACAGGTGCCGACAGGCGACGACGCTACCTTCGAGCATCGGACGCACTGTGGGAACCGTAGGATGCAAGCGCGCACACGCTACAAACGTACACGGTGAGGTCGTCGAATTTCCTGCGACGTACCCTCTGTCCGTAAAGCAAATATAGTTTTTTGTCCAATGTCCGTGGTACTAGAGATCAAAGAATGAACGCGGTTTGAGATCGCAGCGCGCAGCCGCTATAACCATTGACTTCAACGCGCTTCAGATTCAGCAACAGCCGCAACAGTATCACAGCTAATCGCTGTATCTGCGGCTGCTCCCGTTACTCGTCTTGCAAGAAGCACGCGATTTATTTGAGCCTCGCCGAACTGTCGTCTTCTCATGTTCCAAGCATGCAGGTCTCGTATGTTCAGTTAAGAACACCACAGGGAAATGAAAGAAATACAGGTAACGAACTCTTATTGTACCTTACTTGTCACCTCGTCATCTGCAAAGATGCTGCAAACTATTTTAGAAGTTTTTTTTTGTAAAAATAGCAAAACTAGTAGTAATGTTTATTTCTAGGTGGCGCGACAAACGTTAAGGTAGGTTCGGGTGTGTATGTGTGCGCGCAAACGGGGGCAACCGAGCTTCGTTTTGCGCACACTTTTGCAACAGTACACATGGTTACCGCTAGTTTCGTAGTCGCATTTTTTGGTCGTAGTATTTGTTGTTTACGCTATAAATTAGGTAGTTCTTAAAAATTTATGAAGGTTAGTTGATGAAAAATTATTGCTAATCAATTAGTGGTTCTTAAGTGCCATTATTTTGTGTTTGAAAGGTTTTTATAACTGAATACGATAGTGAAGCCATGTGAAGCTGTGAACGGCTCTCGGACTCAGTTATTCGGTTGCAGTTGTGCGGTGGTTCACGCCTCGTGCTTCTTGATGAAAGTACTTTCTTTTCGGACATCATGACGCACATTTTAGTGAAATGCTTTAACGACGATAAGTGGGACGTTTATCCGGTGAAGTGGTTGGCTCACCCAACAACTAGTCTTCTATTGATGTGCGAGCCTGACGGTTTTGATGAGTTGCGCGGCAGAGGCCATGATGCCTCTTGGAGAGAAGGCACCCCGAAACATTCGCAGCCGCACTTCTGAAGATAGGTAAGTAATCTCGTTTTCTTGGGCACGTAGCCTTCTTTTCTATTTTCACATTGACGAGCGTGACATGTTAAGCACACCGTTCACTTTCTTGAAGCAAACCGCATGCCCCGGAGCAAATGCGCGCGATACTAACTCTCGCTGCCGCCGTCACTTCGTTTGAAACAATGGTAGGCGAAGAGGCAGCGGCGCCCCATGTGCGTAAAATTGCATTGCTTCATTTGTTCCTGTCTAATAACGTTTCCTTCATTTGTATGAGAGAACACAATTGGAACATAAAAGTAGGCTTCTCTGCGCAGTGATAATTTTCTACAGTGGCCACGTCATCTTTCATGGGGGCTCACGTATGCCGTCTAAGCGCTTGTTATCGCGTTCCGTTACGTGAGAGGCGCGCTGCCTTTCAAGGTATTTAGGCAGGCACTACGAGTTTAGGAGAACCGCGACAAATAATCGTGCAGCAGGTGTGCAGCTGTGCTACGCTTGTACCACACTCGTACCGGAAGGCAGTGTTGCACTTCACGCTTACGCATTTCGTAAGTATGGCGGCCTCCGTGGCAATTTGGGGCTCGAGGTCGTGGATACGATCCTTGCAGCGGCCGCATTCCAAAGGAGCGGAATGCAAAAGCGCTCGTGCATTGTGCATTGTATGCACGTAAAAATTTCCAGGAAGTCAAAATTAATACGGAGTCCCCAACTACGACGTGCCTCGTAATCAGATCGTTGGTTTGGCACGTGGAACATCAGAATTATTTTTTTTTTCCGTAGTGGCTCATCGTATACCATACGGTTGGTGTGATCACCTTTTGTGCCGTAGCGGTTAGCGCGCCTCGATTTAGGTTGCGGCTAATGAGGCGGCGCACCGCGAAATATATTTCGGCTCTCTGGGATTTGCGGAGAACGGCCAACCGATTAGTCACAGCTTCCGCGCGGTGACTGTACACGGATACACAGCGCAAATGAACGGAGGTGTGGTGACGTGGTCAAAGAACACAGCCGCCGACGGGCTCACCTTATCGTCTATCACCGCCAAAACTACCGCAGTAAGCATCTTTAGCGCGGCGGGTTGCCGTTGAAGGCGTACTGTACAATTTTAATAAGCGATAACCGAAACATGCCACCGTTCTCTGCTGCCTCTTTGAGTTGGACCGATCCGAATGTGCGTTGTTTCCAGAAGCGAAAGGAGCGCCAATCGGCGCGTTGTCGCCTCGAGCTAAGCGTCGCACTCGAGCACCGTTTGCGCGGTGAAGAATGACGCGTGCATGAAGCTAGCTCACTGCGCGGACGCTACCGCGCAAAACGCGCAAGGGCGTGTACGCGACGTTCTGCACACAAATCGCGCGGGATGATCGGAGCCACGCCGGAGCGGCTAGCTTCAAAGAAGCGGTACATGTTCTCACTCGTACAGGCACGCTCACGCTCGCATCGCTCTCGGCATATGTTTAGGTCATTCCTTCTACTGGACTTCTGCCCAAAAATTCGATATCTGTTTGGTATGGGCTATGCACTGTCGCGTGGTCTTTGGTTCTGCGAGAGAGCCGGGAATATTTTCCCCACTGTGAAACATCGCTGTGCGTGTTTTAGCTAACATTTGCCGTAGCAACCCATTCCTTCCTTTTCTCGACGGCACTCGTAAAGAGTCTCAAATTTTTACTTGCCAGTATAGTGTGTAGTTCTATTTCGTGCGTAGTTATGTGCAGTGTGTGGCAGATTCTTAATCCGCGCAATATCATTTTCTGTCCACATTCCCTTCTCACAGGTTACGTATGCAGTAAATTCCCAGATGCTAAAGTGTTCTACGCCAAAAGCACCTTGGCGTCGTGCAAGAGACACCCGCTGATATGTGGCTGATTCACTAGCAAGCTCGCATCTCTGTTGCCACTCTCCATCAAGTGGGATTTTCAACTATCTTTTGTGTTGCTCTGTGGTGTACTAGCTGCCGTATGGATGCTGTGAAGGCTTACTTTAGATTAGCTCTGGCGTTTAGTAGTAAAGGATGGGCTACCTTTTGAGGGGAGGCATTTACTTTTGTTTGTGAGAATGTTTACCAGCCTAACCAAGTGATACGTGGGTACTGTAAACAGCAGCACGAACACAGGCAGACGACGAAATAGCTAGGAGCACACACGAGCGCAAGCTCTACTAAAAGTTTGCTTTTGACGACAAAGGTATTAAACACACTGGTCAACTTGGCAAAGGTAAAAATCCGTGCATGCGTGGCAGAAAGAGCCACGTGCGACAAGAAAAAAATATGAAGCCATGTCATGTAGAATAAACGTGCGTGAAAAACGAGAACTATCGGTCAAATCTATTGAAAAAGCGAAAGATTTGTCCGATAAGTGATACTACCCAACGGGAAATACTCTTTTGAGAACAGCTTTTTTCCACTAAGGGCAACAGATAACTTGGTTATGCAATTGTTTCGTTTGTGATCAATAAATATTGCTTCTGGAACTCCTCTGGTGTTGCGGTCTAGAGCAGAAAGAACGATCTTTTCATCACAAAGACCAGAACACAAGAGGACTTATGGAAGCATTATTTATTGATCACGAAGAAATATTCATAAGCAAGATTTCTGTGACCATTAGTGGGAAAGAGTTGCTGCAGTACTTCTCGTTAATATCACTTACAGGAGAAACCTTTCAGTTTTCATGTTTTTGTTAGTTTTTGACGCACATGTTTATTCTACAGGACGTATTTAGGTCCTTTTTTGTTGTGCCGGGCTGTGTATGCTGCGCATCCATGGCTTTTTCTTTGTGAAGTTGGCCAGTGTGTTTAAAATCTTCGTCTTCACGAATAAACTTCTACTTGAGTCAGCGTTCAAGTGTGTTCCTACCTTAATTCATCCTTCTCGTCTCTGTTTGGGTGGTTGTGAAATATAAATGTACACCGAATTGGCGAAGTGTCCATAGAATTGATACATGAAGTTGTTTGCGCTGTTTATTTCAGGAAGAAAGCTATAGGGTCTTATCTTCTCAATGTTTTTGACACTGAGTACATTTTTCTAGTTCAATTTCAAGGAGTCCCCTGAGGAAGCCAATAAGAGTGATGGTAACTTCCTTTGTGTGTAAGCTTTATGAATTTCATCCATTCAAGGCATGACATGGCACATGCCTGATTGTAGGTTGCAAGCATTCGTAGTAAGATATACTTTTCTGTTCTCATGACGCTTCTTTGTACTGCGCTGCATTCTCCAGGCACATGAACCTTTTTATGCTCTAAGTGCATGCGTTCTTTTTCTATATGTTGGAGCGAAAATTGTGAGCTTAAATATGCATATATATCATTTTCCTTGTAATCTTTTTCAACATGGGTGCTGTAGCTCCCTCTGTCTTTCAGTTACTGCTTTGTCCCAATTTTTATGCAACCTTTATGTATTTTATGCAGCAAAATTCTGGTGCTATTTTAATAACATTTTATCTGCGAAATTGAGGTAATTGGTGTTTCGTATATGCATTTATTGGCGTTTTTCACTGTCTCAGCAATCTGGCTGTCGAGTCATTGGAACCTTTCCTCATACTTTATGACTATTTCTGGGGTGCTTGATACTGAAAGTGCAGGTGACCATTTATTTGGCTGTTTGGAATTGTGTTAGCCATGTGTTACTACCAATTTTCTGTACTAAATAATTATTTTTTCTCTTATCGTTCAAGGTATTAGCCTTTCCTTATCTTTTTATTGACTGAGGTAGCACTTAGTTGCTGGGTATAGGAAAAAAGGCCCCAAAAAGTGCTTTAATTAGCTTTGTGCAGGTCCAGAAAGATTACCTGAAAATGAGCTCACTAAATTGAGGAAATGCCACTAAGGAACTCTTCTGTACCCCACATTAACATAATCAAATGGTGTACTGTTTGTTCTTGACTTGTGCCAGGGAGATAAGCTGCTTTCATTACACAAAAGCTTTACAAGTTTATTTCTGAAGAAAGCAATCCTGGCTTGTCAGAAACACGATTCAGGTGTTCATCATGCCCGACAACTTTCTAAATTATGTCGCGTCAAATAATAGCTAAGTTGAGTGATGTTATTTTATAAAATAATTGGGCAACATGAAAATATATATATCTCGAAGACAAAGCTCAGGCAAGTCTACTTTGGTACTTCATTAAATTTTAATCGTGGTGAAAGACGTGTGCTAAAGGTTGTATATATTTACGTGAAGTCATTTGTTTCAAGTTGGTTATTTTGCCTTCTCACAGTCAGCCGTAGCTCTTCCTGTGATGTGTTAGTGTGCGCAACATTTTAATGTAACATATTCAGATGTCTTTTGTGTATTCACATGCAAGCAGCTCCAAGTGTTCATGTGTTCAAAGTTGGTTGTTACAAGGGTATGCTTAAGGCCTGGCTTTTGAGTCGCTTTGCCTTCTAGTCATAAACTTAAGTAGAAAGTGAAGAGCACAATGATCGTTTTGATTGGATTCATATGTATAGGTTTTTTCAGATGTATTTACACTGCTAGAGTGCTGTAGGTACTAGCCTATGTCTCCAGGTTCGATGTAGTGGTGCCTTATGTACTGTAATAATGTTTCACGTGCACGCATCTTTAGTGTAAATAATGGTACTTCAAGTTGATCAGTCCCTCCTTTGATTTTGTTTGTGTTTGGGAAAGTTACGAGCAGGCACCGGGGCATGCAAGTGTGAACAGCGAAGCAATTTCAATATATGAATAAAAATACACTAGCCCAACGAAACGTCAATCATATTTCAATGGCGACTTCTGAAATCTCAATGGCATCTCAAGTGTGCAACAATATGCTTTTCAATGCTGTGGCAATAATAACTCAACAACAGGTCAACGGAAGTACCGCAACGTTAGTTCAACGCAGAATCAATGGTAACTCAACAACCATTCAACAAAACGAACACAACGGGCCGTCTAAGCACAATGGACTTTCAATGGTAACTTAACAATTATTCAACATTGAGGTACCCAATGGTGTTTCAATTCGATTTCAGTGGCCAATATTCAAGAGTGCTCGACACTCAACCCAACAATTCTCCAACATACTCAATAATTCCTCAATAAAAAACTCAACATTGACCAACAACATTTCAATGCCTTCTCAATAATTTTTTTTGTACGGGTAACCTTGTCTCGTGCACGTATGTTTGAATGGCATAAGCGGTTTTCAGGGGGAAGGAACAGTGTGGAAGATAACGAACATGCTGGGCGCCTAAGGTCAGTGATTACAGACCAAAACATTGCCAAAGTTCGTGATGTGATCAGTGGTAACCGGAGATTAAGTGTTCGTGCAGTGGCGGAGTTGATTCACTTGGATAGGGAAGCTGTTGGACGCATTTTAATAGACGAATTACACATGACGAAGATTTGCGTGAAGGTTGTTCCGAAAGTTCTGTCCGTTGACCAAAAACAGTGCCGTAACGACGTGTGTGCGGACATGTTAGAACGCATTGCAAACGAGCCAAATTTGTTGGAATCTGTTGTAACATGTGATGAGACATGTATTTTTACCTACGACCCAGAAAAAATTAAATTATGGGGTTTTACGAGCCAAAACCACTTTCTGATTATGAGGCACGCCGTAGTGGAGGACTCCGGAAATTTGGGCCACCTGGGGTTCTTTAACGTGCACCTAAATCTAAGTACACGGGTGTTTTCGCATTTCGCCCCCATCGAAATGCGGCCGCCGTGGCCGGGATTCGATCCCGCGACCTCGTGCTCAGCAGCCTAACACCATAGCCACTGAGCAACCACGGCGGGTTACGACCCAGAAAGTAAGCGCCAGTCAATGCAGTGGAAGTCTCCAGGATCCCCAAGAACCAAAAAAGCACGCATGTCAAAATCAAAATTCAAGGCAATGTTAATCGTCTTCTTCGACATTAATGGAATTGTAATGATTGAGTGGGTTCCCAGTGGTCCGACTGTTAATCAACACTACTACATTGAAGTACTAAAAGGACTTCGTGAAAAATAACGAAAAAAAGGTCACAGTTGTGGAGTGATGGATGGCTGTTGCACCATGACAATGTACCCGCTCACGCGGCCCTATCTGTCAAGCAGTTTCCGACCAGCAAAAACATTACTGTGATGGGGCATCCTCCTTATTCACCTGATTTGGCTCCATGCGACTTTGTTTTAATTCCTAAAGTTAAGTCTTGCTTAAAGGTAACCCATTTTATCTCGGCTGAAGAGGTTCAGGCAAACACGGAGAATCTCCTGAAGGGCCTTCCAAAAGCCTCGTTCCAGAACTGTTACCAGCAATGGCAGCACCGAATGCAAAATTGTGTGAATGCTGAAGGGGACTACTTTGAAGGTGATAATGTCACAGAGAACTGATTCAGTAAGTATGAAAAGTTATTGGACCAGTCTCGTTTCTTTTGTGTCACACCTCGTACGCTTGCGGCTGCGTGCAGACTGTGGGTCGCCTTAGCTTTATTGTAAATTTGCTTTCACCGACTCTCTTGAGCTAGAACTGAAATGCAGTACAAAAATGAGACCTACCGTTGAATATATTTTTCTTGTGTTCTAGGTTTAAACCAAAAACGCTCATTTGCACAAATACAGATTTTTTTAAAGAAATGGCATAAGGATACTATATTTCGAGGTCATGTCGTTGTGTCAATACGGGCCGGCACCACGTATCGACGAAAGGGTATCACAGTGCCGATGCACGCGGCAGGTTACTGAATGAAGAAAACAGGAAACAACTGTTTTTCAGTTCTCGCAACATATTGTACACAGAACGCAAGGCACCCACCACCATGACATTTTATTTTTGACAACATCGACACACAATGGCGGACTGATATACTTCCTAAAGGGGTTCATTTTATTTTTTCATCGCAGAACCGCAGGCACAAGTTGCGTCGCGCGCATACCGCAGCCACGCGTACTGTGGCCGCGCTCCTTTTCGTCTAACGATGTGCCCCCCCCTCCCCTCCCCCTTCCTCCCGGCGGCTTCACGCGCTCCCGTAGGTGGTGGATTTGACTGTCACTCCAGAAGTTTAAATACATAACCTCTGTGCATAGAAACGACGGCATGATTGTTAACATATTGTTGGCTTTGATATGTTTGGCACGGGGCCCTGTCTTCTAACGCGTTCTTATGTTTACGTTCGCGTCTCTGTCTTGAAGGGACGCGCACCGTAACATGCTGCAATGGTGTTTGCGTTGAGCGTATGTAAGGCGAAAAACGTGGTTCTAAAATGTTTGCATGTTCACTAGCTTGTGCAGTAGACCCATGTTTATAGTATTCACGCAGTGTAGTAGTAGTATAGTAAGAGTCACGAGTATCTCATCCGTAACCGCAAGCGTCACGTTATGGTCGTAACTTGTCGGGACAGCGTAGTTGTAATCCACAGACCATGCCATTAAGGAAAACGTGGCTAGGCATGGCTGATGAATAAGTAATTGCGAAGATTGGTTTTCAGTAAAGGTTTGTTACCAAGAACGGCGGGAGCTTATACTGCCGCAAAAGACGGATGCTGCAGGGCGGGGACCCCAATCATTTACTCGGCACATCACACATCTACATTGGAATTGAACTGGTTTCGCCAACTCTTGCTTATATTCTCTCGCCCCTGCCACCCGGGCCCCAGCTTTCCATCTTTGTCCCCCGCTTCTTTCCCAATCGGCTGAGACGTGCTTCCACTGATGCTTGCTCCTCCTTTTTCTGAATAAATGAAGGCATTCATTCATGCATTCCTAAGTTACTGCAGAAAACAGCGTGTCTTTATCTCCGTAACCACCCTGTCTCTCACCTGGACTCTCCCATCGCCAAAGTTGCGGTGTTGCAAATGACTGGGCGTCACATAAACAATTTTCTAGGAATGGCCAGGAGCACGGCGGGCAATTTTCGGTGGGTGACGAGATAGTATATAGAACACTTTCTCTGACATATCCACACTCAGTGCTCTGCTTCGTGAGCTACTATGAGCCGCTACGACGAAGTACGAAATGAAAGACACCTAGCTGGGTTGGTCGCGGGCAGCTCTTTTTGGATTCGTGATGCATCGATTTAAAATATATATATATTCCTTATCTAAGCCTATATGACAGCGATATAGGCAAGGTGAGTTACGGTAGCTCGTTGACTTGGACTAACGACGCTCTTCACGCAGCACTTTCGTCTTATGCGTGTTTGCGAACGGGAATAAAAGACAGGAGGGTAACACGCCTTCCTGAAATGAAACATTCGGAATAACCCTTTGTTAGGCGGTGGGACATATGTCGGGGGTCCCCGATACGAACCACCTGCAAGTCTGTATCACCTTGCAAAGGGGAACTTAGATGAAACGTTGTCAAACGGATAGGCTTTTGATTATCATAAGTATATCTTTATTGAAATTCCTTACGATGAGGTGAAAGCCGACTAATAAGCATTTAAATTTTCTGTATTATTAAAACATCCTGATAATAAAAGGTTGCTGTGCTTTACAACCCCCTAAATTAAAAAGTAAGTTGTGAAAAATAAATTGGTGCGGTAAATGTGTAAACGCAGACGCAAGAAAAGACCTATCCGTTTCCCAGTATTCACTCAATGAAGATGGAGCACCTCTATACTCTCTCGTTGTAAGAATGTCAAGAACAAAACACTTCCAAGAGAGTCAGTCACGAATGTTACTAATTATAAGATGAGCTTGCGCTGGAAAAGAAAATAACACTCAAACATAATGATGGCTGCGCGCAAAGTGCTTCCTCTGATTCTGATCTATGGATCAAGGCGTCAGTTCGTCAGATTGGAATGCTCGTACATTGCAGCGCAATCTCGGGTCGTCAAATGGGATGGAGAATGTGCGCCAGTCTTCGTTTCACGCGCGCAATCTGATAAGAAAACGCTCTTTCGCTATTGAATCCATGACAACATACTGGATATTAGAAACACATGCAGGCGCATCTTTAGCTAACTGATAACTTTGGAACTGTGGTTAGCCGCTAAGAAAAGGCCGCCCCACCCCACATAAAAAAAAGTATAAAGTTGCTTTCAATATTAGCTGAAACATAGTGCTTGTGGTTTAAAAAAGGGCCCCCAACACTGCACAGCGGCGCCGACATACAGGAAATTCAAGAGCTGACCACTTTCCAATTACTGGTATTTATCAAACCAGCATATCGTGGTTCAATGTAGCCCTGTAGTCCAGGGGCCAGTTCCACCACGGGTCCTGTGTCTGAGCTCATATTTCATGTCAGCATTAATTGTCGCAAAATCAGAGTATTTCCTTCTTTAGATCTCATCATTAGGCAGCTAAAATACATCCAGTGAAACCCTAACCTTAATATTTCAGTACTGTTCGTTCTAAAGTACATATCCGGGCTGATCCATATTTTGCGAAATACTGAAAATGTACGCAATGCTTTCCTCCAGGAAGCTGTTTTTATTCCTTATGATGCCAGGAAACAGAGCCTGATGCCACCAACGCTCAGAAACCTAATCGGGAGCGCGCACAATGTTCTCGCACACCTTGTGGGATGTACACTAGCGCTGAGGTGCTTCTTGTATAACGTGTGAGAATCGGTTGTAAAGACAGACGTGCTAGGTTGGGCCATGTGCTTAAGCTCATGAAGTTGATTTGTGCCAAGATAACCTGTCCAAGCTTTCACACTATATAAGAAGTCTACAGCACCATCAATATGCCGGCTGCTTTTAACTGCACGAAACAAAACTATTGAAACGATACAAACAATGTTGACATCATTTTATCATTCGAGTGTTCAGATTGGTAACCTCTAGATGCGGAGAAAGTTGAGAAGTTGTTTGCGTAATTAACAAAGCTACGTTAATTAAATTTTCAGTAATGGTTCTTACGTGGCTAAAGAAAATGAGCAGTTTGGAGCCCGTCCTCGAGATTATGCAGCCAAGCGAAACATTTTCGACTAAACATGCTTCTGTAAGAGCCATGCGAACAAAAATTTACAAGTAAACACTCTTGGAAGCCGTAACTGACGCAGAAAAAGAACATCTGTAAAGTCACAGAAAGAACAGCACTTCACGACGGGTCACAAAGGAGGAACCACACACACACTGCGCTAATTTTAAGCGCTGTTCTTTATGTAATAATGAAGCAACTAACCCGTCAGTCATTCTTTCCAAACCTGTGAAGTCAACCTGACCACATCTAGCCTTTTGTGATGCTGTCATCAATAGTATGGCCCCGTGAACATGTTCCCCATGACCACATAATCGCGTTCCATTTTTATTCATGCTGCTTTATCGAAGGCAAGAATTTTAAAGTTTTGGTGTTAATACGGCAGTGAACATGTGCCGCCGAAAGCTTGCTTGGTCGCAGATGCGATGCATGACGGAATGATGGTGCACATTTAGTGCGTCGCTGGCATCAAGACAATGCGCCACCGCCGAGGGAAGCAAGATAACGAAAGTGAACAGCTTGGTAGCTGCTCACGGAGCCGTGCCGATGGTGGCGGTGCCATCATGACGCAATCTGAGGCCGCGATATTGACGGCTGAGGCGTCTTTTCTTTTCTTTTATTCCCCTTTTTTTTTTTTGTACAACGAAGTCGCTAAGAGTAAGCTGTAACTCGGGCCCAACTCCGACGCGGCCTATTCAAATAGATGTAAAACGCCGAATCGCTTTTCTGAGATAACCCCTGGGTCGATTTTAATGAAATTTGCTGGATTCGGGAGAGAAAGGTAAATTCTAGTGACTGTTGGAAGCGGAATTTCTATTTAGGGCTTGAATTCTGGTAAAAAATTTTCAAAAATTCGAAAGTTCGAAAAATACAGAAGCATGAAGTTTGCAAATTAATAACTCCGCATCGAGAACTGATATCGCGGTTTTGTTAACAGCATCCTTTAGACAATTCAAAGTGTGCAAATCCAATATACCTATTTATATTTTACGTGAAGTCGTTACGTTGTGAACAAGGGTTGTGGAAAAGCTGTATTTCCACATTACTAAACTTTTCTACATTCATGCGTAATATATCAATTTTGTCCACTTTAGATGTGCTGTTAGACGCAATGTACAGACTTGTGATATCAGTTTTCATTGCCGAATGACAGAGCTGTAAACTTGATGGTTTCGCTTTCTGAAAATTTTCGATTTTTGCCAATTTTGAATAAACAAATGATGACCTAAATCTAAACCAGCAGTCACTAGATTTTCAGTTTTTCTTTAAGTGCAACAAACCTTGTAAACTTTGATGCAGTGGTTGTGGAGAAAAACGAATTCTCCTTTTACATGTATTTAGATAGGACCACCAGATCTCGAGCTAAAGGTTCCTCTTAAGGGCTACTTTCCCCACTATCGCGAACGCGTGTAGAGCAAAATGCCGAAGATAGCGTAATACCGGCCTGACCCGCAGCGGAGGTGAAGCAAGCGCTCAGTTCTCCCCATACGTGGGCTGATCCCGAATGTAACGCCATGCCAGGCCGACCTGCGGCGGAGGTGAAGCAGGCATTAAGCACTTCCCATACGTGTGCCGATGCCGAAGACAGTGCAATGCGGGGCCGACATACGGCGGAGGTGCAGTTCGCCATTAAGGGCCCCACATACACACCTTAGCTGGTCATCTTTCTTCACAGAGTGGGAGGGCACTAAGATTTTTCGCTTATCAAACATCAGGTCATCGACGGCGAAACCAGGGACACCAAAGCAGTCCTCGGGCTCGACCTAGAGAGCGCCTTCGACAAAGTGACGCACTCTGCCATCCTCGCGCAGGTATCCCATCTAAACCTAGGCGAGAGGTAGTACGAATATTTCAAATACTTCCTCACCGGCAGAACGGCAGAGCTCAGAGCCGGCGACCTGAAGACGGACGAGAAGACACTAGGGAGGCAGGGCACTCCCCAAGGCTCCGTCATCTCACCTTGTTATGATTCAAGTTGCCAAAAGACTATGCCAGCTTGAAGGACTGAAGCACACAATATACGCGGACGACATTACGCCGTGGGTGTACGGGGGCAGTGATGGCCGCATAAAATCCACACTACACTCGGCCGTCGACACGATCGAAGAAAGGCTGGAAGGTACGGGACTGCGTTGCTCCCCAAGTAAGTCAGAGCTCCTGCCTAACCAATCGATCAAAACGCACAGAATCAAGAAGCAAAGGAAACACGAAAAGATCAAGATCCGCCCCAGGGATGGTAACACAATACCGACGGTCAGCAAGATCGGAGTCCTGGGCATGACGATCGAAGCGCTCGGCAGGAACGGAGACACCGTCAATCGCAACATGGGTAAGGCGGCCTACGCCACCAGACTGCTCAAGTGCGTTACCACCAAGAAGGGAGTCATGAAGGAGGAAAACATCAGACTTATACACTCCTTCGTACTCTGCCACATAGTGTACGTGGCAGCCTTCCACAATTGGATGAAAAGCGAAAAGAACAAGCTAGACATCCTAATCCGGAGGGCTTACAAGACACCCCTCGGTCTATCCGAAACTACCAACACGAAACGTCTCCTACAGCTGGGCATACACAACATGCTCGACGAGATCGCCGAAGCGCAAAGAGCCTGTCAGTCGCAAAGAGTGTCATCAACAAAGGCCGGCAGAAAGATCCTCTGCAGTCTAGGCATCGGTTATCACGAACAGCAGGGACCAAAATCCGCTACCACGTACGACGGAACTTGCGGGTTGACCCCTTTCCGAGGAACATGTACGCGGAATTAAACGAAGTCAGAAGACGCGCTAGAGCCAAAGCACTGACGGACTTGCACGCGGAAGACACCGGCGCCGGATACGTGGATGCAGCCGAATATGCCGGCCGCAACGGCTTCGCGATCGCGGTGGTCACTCCGGAGGGAACGTGCGGGCGACCGCCAGCACATCGAGCAAGCAAGTGGAGGAAGCAGAAGAAATAGCCATGGCCCTGGCCATCGTAGACCGAGAATGCCGCATGATCCTAAGAGACTCCAGACAGGCGGTGAGGAACTACGCCAAAGGAAGGATTGCCCCAACGGCAGCAAGCGTCCTGCTCCGACAGGCAGACCGCGACAAGAGGACTCGAATCAAGCGGTTCCCGGCGCACGCAGGACAAGCGTCGGAGAAGCATGCCAATCGCAACGAAACGGCACACGCTCGAGCGCGAGGACTAACCGACCGCGCCCAAGGCAACGGCTGCCGGCTGTGGTTCAGCGCTAAAGACCGGATGACCAGCTGTAACGAACTGACCAAGGCTTTCGGCTGGCCCGCAGACTTCTCCCGCCGCCCTGCAAAAGGCTGAGCAGGTCGCAGGCCGTGCTGTTCAGGCGACTACAAGCAAGAACGCTTCCAAGCCCGGCGCTATTGCATAGGATATACCCAGAATCGCACCCCCATGACAAGTGGAGAGCGTGCTGCAGGGAGACGGCCGCATTCGAGCACATGCTATGGGATTGCTCCAAACATCCAAGCGAAGCTAACTCAGGACGTATACCGCCGCAGCTTGAGGAAGCAACGCGGAGCGACAACCAAGAAAAACAACTCCAGGCCGTCCAGCAGGTCATCGAGGCGCTGGCTAGGCAGGAGCCTGGCGAGCCGGCAACGGCGAGCGGGGAGCCTCGCAGAGCACCCGCCACGATGACGACGTAGGCCACGTCCGAAGCCCGCCTTCGCGCTTTACTGCAGGCTCAATAAACGTTTTCCCAATCCAATCCAATTACTTATCCGCGTTTGTCCTGCATGCGTCTGCGATGAAAACAAGAAGCAGGTATGCATAGAAAATCTGAGGTGGCGGCGGCAGGTGGTAACGCAGAAGTTAGCATGCCCAGCCCCTGCACGTACTTATATCTGCATTGACATGGGTTCGTGGTAGTGATAGCGACCAAAGCTCTACTTTTTCTGTGCGCTCTAGCCATTGTGAAACTAAGGATGTAGTTAGCATGCCCATCCACTGAATGCAAATTGCAGCAGTTACGAGCGGTGGAATCCCGCTAGGGCTGATTGTGAAGAAAGCTTCCTTTCTCTGTCCACTCAGCGATGGTGAAGCTAAAATTAGGAGGAGGCCTGACGGACACAACGTTGATGGTCACCATAACAGAATGGATGGACGACCTGCGGAAAGGACAAAGCACACCAAGTTTTATTGCGAAAGCAATACTGCTCGCACTTTCGGCCCATCGGTGGTCGTGGCGCCTCTTTACACAGCTGCGCGTCACGTGACCGTGCGACGTCACGCCAGACCGAGAGAGAGGGCCCCAGCTCGCGGCATCGATGGTGGAGGCGAAGCCTTGCACGCCGCTGCTGCGGCGCTACCGAGAGAGGGCGCTCGCTGGTGTGACGTCACGCCAGACCGAGAGACGGGGCCCTAGCTTGCGGCATCGATGGTGGAGGCGAAGCCTTGCGCGCCGCTGCTGCGGCGCTACCGAGAGAGGGCGCTCGCTGGTGTGACGTCACGCCAGGAGGATAAATGGGGCTACAGCTCGGCTCCTCGCAGTGGTCGGCGCGCTGCCTTGCGCTATGTCGGATGGTGTATAGCCATAAGTTTAACAAAGGGCAACCATGTCCACACCATCAGCCGAACCAAAGCGCAGCCAAGGGTATTGCTTTCGCAATCTTCCAGGCTTAACCAAGCTAAGCCTTCAGCCAATTTTTTTAGCCCTTGTCCTAGAGTAAAGCGCTACGATGGCTACACTCTTAGGCAAAGTTACACCCTTTGGCTTGCCCCTTCTGCCACACAACAATAATCGTTATCTGCCTCGATGCGTTTCCTTTCTTTAACGCTGCGAGCCCGGTACTTTCCAGAAACGAACGGCACGCCCGTTATCAGCATAGAACAGCTTACACCCTTTGGATTGCCCCTTCTCATAACGCGCGTGCCGTTCATTACTGGAAAGTTCCGGGCTCGCAGCGTTAAAGAAAGGAAACGCATCAAGGCAGATAACGATTATTGTTGTGTGGCAGAAGGGGCAAGCCAAAGGGTGTAACTTTGCCTAAGAGTGTAGTATGCCTCATGGGGATGGTAGACCGAACTGCTTCTCACTGCTAACACTGGACTGATACTAAGAAAATACTCCGTTCGCAGACACCACGCAACACTGAAATTAGCAAAACAATATCTGTTACAAACTGATAGCGTCAATTATCTGGTGTCCTTGTGTGTGTGGAGGGCATAAAGGTCCTGGCAATGAAGTGGTAGTATCTTTGTTTTTGCTGCAGTTGCACACAAACAAAATTCGTTGAAGTGATCGGACTGCGATCTACCAGCGGAGAAGACCAACCCGCAAATTAAAGATAATTGCTTGTTTCAGATCTTCC
Source organism: Dermacentor andersoni (assembly GCF_023375885.2). NCBI lineage: Eukaryota > Metazoa > Arthropoda > Arachnida > Ixodida > Ixodidae > Dermacentor > Dermacentor andersoni. Next base: position 141,920,394 of record NC_092822.1, on the reverse strand, counting down.
AATGTACTTTGCGCTTAGCTACTACTTTTTTTTTCTTTTTGTGCACTTATGAAGAGAAAAACTCCACATTACTACAATATCAACACCAGTACACAATATAGGCTGGCTTTGAAGCTGTAACCACGTACCGCATTTTGGTACATTCAGCACATGTACTAGTGGGGCAACACGTTTGAGCAATATGATTAGGTTTTCGGTCAAAGCACTGTAAGAGGCGGGAAGAAATCGTTGTCATGCCCGGTCGAAACAATGTCATCTGAAATCTTATTTACTTATACATATTTTTTTGAAAAATTATTATAACCCTTTGGTTTTGGGCAAGGCAGCAGCAATACAGGTCAGATGTTTAAACGTTGTCTCTTCTTCATGCAGCTTTTCACCGCCTTGGCTGCTTTCCCGGAGTATACTACGAAGGCCTTCCTGGATGCATCACCGCTCACATTCATCACGCTTGATGTTCCCGCATGCGCTTGATGTTCCCGCATCTTCCAGGGCGGAGATAGTCATGGTCTGTTCACCGCTGCATTCGACAAGATACTGACCTCTGCCATCGGTGACGTCAGCCTGGATGGCGCGCTAAAAGGGGGGGGGGGGAATCTCCGTATGGCTCCCATTGGCCGTTTTCGAGCAGACGCTCTTTCGACGCTAGCGCCAAGGTCCCCTTCAATTACGGCCCGAACCAATGGGCGACGCAGAAACAAAATGGCGGCGCACACGATTCTTTACGTTGTCATGGCAACAGAAACAGCAGCCGCGCGGCACCTCCTCTCCCAAACGTTTTTCTTTCCTTTTTGTTTTGATTATGTCGACCCGCTCCGCTTCCTTTCCCCCATGCCACACGCGCCGCTTACTTTTTTTTTTGTTTTTATCCGTAAGCAGCGCTTTTTTTTTGATAGCGCACCACGTGCCAGCTCGCATGCAATGCAGCGCATTGACATATTGCTTGCGAGCTGGCGCGTGGTGCGCCATGGGCTATGCGTTGGCACGCACGCAGTCTTGCCCATACTTATACCAGCATGTGTCGGGACATTAAAAAAAATTCCGCTTCCAACACAACAGATGTTTAGTCTTGCTTTATTGACTTCGTTTCCGAAAGCAGATTTTTCTTACAACGTGGTGATACACGCTCAAAAATGGGCAAAAGTGAAAGGTGCATGACATATACAAGAGTACTAAACACAAAAGTTCACAGATGGTGAAATAACACAAGAAAGCACTAAAAAGCGCGAAGGCCGTTTCATGTACACAGATAAAACAAGATTTTTATATAACATCCTCAAGACCGAAATGTAGACGAGCTTCTGATATATGCACTAAGATAATGCACAAAACTGGACATGTATGACATAGTCATGACAACTATTAAAAGGGAAAACTCACTGGTAATGGCAAAAACAATGACACGCAAAATACCTGAAAAATAGAATAAAATGCTAAGATTGTTTGATTGAGAGCCCCATACCAAAAGAAAGCTTACTTATAAATCTGCGCGAAAGTAGATGAAATGTGTGACATGTTCATTACTGCTGAACAAAGTGAGAAAAACATGGCAGAAAAAAATAACATTGTACGAAAAACTGAAACACACATTATTACATTAGTTTGCACTTGGCCACAACTTGAGTAGCGGTGGCAAGGGGAACAGAATGTATTCGGCTTTTGCAGCAGCACATAGACAACATTCGCAGAAAGGCTTGTACCTCAATCAAAGACCAGGTAAAATAAGCCAACAACACGACTTTTCTTTCTACCCGAATGCAATGCTTAGCAATAAAATTACGTCACTTCAGGCACCAAGTCGTACCTGCTGGGCACTCCTTTGTATAATAAACACGAACTGCAAAAATCTGCATGTAGGACGCTTGCAATACTCATGCTTTTCAGAAGAAAAGGAAAAGCGTATCATGTCTACACATGATGGTTGTTCGCGTGGTTTTCCCATGGGGGTTACTGAGATAGTACACAAACACTAACGGTAATTTTTCAGCGGTTAGTACGTTTGTAGAACGTGATACACAGAAAAAGCACTGAGGGCAGTATGGAAAGCTGGGCAAGTTACTGAAGTTGCAGAATGAGACTTGGCACAGAAAACCACAGGTCACACCACGTGACAATGAGGAGGAACATCTATTTGTCAGCTTTCTCTACCGGGGGAGGCAAGTGTAGCACAATCAAGGCGCAACGACGTCCGGAGCCTCATGGAACACACAAATGGATAGGGCTGTGTTCGTGTACATACATGCGCATTCTGATGTCCTTGGTTCTGAGCGCTGACCTGTTGTCTTTAGGCAACCGGAACAACCTTGCAGGTCTTGTTTTGAGGTATTTGTGCACCACTGCACGATGCACGAGCGGTACGATTCGTGAAACGGGTGAAACATCGCGGAGCACAAGCACACAGCTACCGAGGACCACGAAACTGACGAAACTAGCCACGCCGGTCAACGCACAGCAGCGCACGCTTCGCCATAACAGCAGATAACGAAACATGAAACGTCATGCAGCGGGCTGAGCTGGCTCCGGGCCGGCGGGGCCGCACGGCGTGCGCGCGAAGACAGTCGAAGGTGAGGGAGTTGCGAGGGTAGTAACGAGGGAGGGCGATTGGAGAGGAGTTAGGGAGGGGCTCGGCCACCTGGATCGGCGCGCGTGCGCGCGACGATCTACGAAGCCATGCAAGGGAAACGGATTTTTGCGTTCGCCCATTGCAGAGATGGCGCCATTACCTCTGCCACCGAAACCGGGGAGTCTCCTACTGGCGCTAACGCGAGCCACGACGCCGGCTCCGTTCAGTATAGACCTGAGACCCAGGCGGCGCTGCGGAAAAACCCGTCGCCCCCATCGGAGCCCTGGTGCAAACTGAGTAGTGCAAGGAGAGCTGTCCGCAAGCGAAGGTGCATAGGCCACAATGGATCCTTTCGTTTGTGTTGAGGCACGGTTTCCTAAAAATCAAGGACCTGGAAAGCGTCTTCCGCCCATCCACGCTTCGGAAAGGAAGCTCAGCAGGGCGAAGTACGTGTACAATATAAAATAAATTCTCAAGTGTTATTTCGGCGTGCTGCAACTCGCAAGTACAGAGAGCATCAGGTTTGCCTATAGGCATATCAGCAAAAAATCTAAGCATTTCAAATTGGATCATATTGAATATGTCCTGAAAACAAGACTCAAGTATCTCCTATATTTTTGTGCATTTTATCGTAATGTTTTGTCTCGCAATTTTCTACAGAGAGTAAATCCTTTCATAACCTTTTCCAGGGCAGCAAACAGAAAACGCTTTCCAAGGCAGCAAACAGCGTGCGATCATAACGAAGGAAGCTTCCTACAGTGCCTACGCGCTGCATCTTTCTTTCTCGCAGGGGCTACAGCACCGCTCGTACCTTAATTTGAACTTTTCGCAGACGCTTCGAGCAACAAGCGCGCACAAATAAATGTAAATAAAGGCGACATTTTTTTCTTTACACACGTGCGTTACTTCGCAATTACTCGTCCAGTGCTCCTACAGCAACTTCATTGCTCACATTTGAAAAACGCGCGTCGAGCAGGCTCAGCACGTTGCGAAGCGTGCTTGTTGTATCGTCGCAGGACATACAAAATACCGAAAGTAGAAATGAGCTCGCGATACAACGATGGTCTAGAACAGGATTTTGAATTCATAAACGAACCAAAATGTTTGGTTAAGCTGACCTGCTAAATCTCTCTGTTCCAATTGTTGAGTCAAGCGGAAGGCGGACGTTTGTTAAAAGGTGGAGATATCGATGGCACATAAGCAGGATGGTTCGCAACGTTGTTTTTTCTGTTACCAACGAAGTGGCGGCTTCAAATTCTTGAGTTTTCGCTTGGTTACCACGGTCCTCCGTCCGGGCTAGGCAACACAATTACAGAAGAGAGAGAGAGAGAGAGAGAAACTTTATTTGGTTCCTTCAAGGATTTAGCGTCTCGAGGTCTCGGTCGTCTTGGGAGCCGGCGACTGGGAGCCTCTTCCGGCAAGGGTGGGCACCTTTTCCAGGGCTCCACTGAGCCTAGCTACCTCACTAGCGTGCTGCAGTAAGGCCCTTTGGGCCGTGAGCTCGCAGCTGGTAAGCCGACTCTCCCATTGCTCCGCACTCGGGTTATTGTGTTGGTGGAATGATTTATTGTGTTCACATTCCCATGTGACATGGTATAGTGTGGGTGTGGCCCCGCACCATGGGCAGGTGTCTCTGTATTGTGTTGGGTACATTTTGTTTAGGATGTATAAATTTGGGAAGGAGTTTGTCTGCAATCTGCGCCAACTCGTTGCTTCCTCCTGCGTTAGAGCTTTGTGCGGTGGGGGATATTTGGCTCTCGTCCCTCTGTATAAGTTTAAGATTTCTGTGTATCCGCCTTCACAAGCGTGTGGGTGATACTCCGGGGCGCGCGACTGCTCTGCTCGGAACGTGGTCTCTCGAGCTAGGCTGTCTGCCCTTTCGTTACCCTCTATGCCTGCGTGGGCCGGAATCCAAATTAACTTGTGCGTAACGTTCCTCTCGGCGAAGTTGGCTCCGCCAAGAATTCTGAGGGCGGCTTTGCTAATCCTGCCCCTCGTGTAATTTCTGCACGCTTCCTTCGACTCTGTTAAGATGTTTAGAGGCCTGCCTGTCCTATATCCTTCTACTGCCGCCAGCGCCACGGCAATTTCTTCGGCCTCCGCTGTGTCGGCTGCCTTTGCCGTCGCACATGTGATCAGATTCCCGTCGCCGTCCACCACCACCGCCGTGGCCGTGCGCTTCCCTTCTCGCGGGTACGTGGCAGCATCTGTGTATACCGTGTTCTCTAGTAGCGCTAGTGTCTTTTCCACGTATTCGGCTCGCGCCTGCCTTCTGCTCTCGTGGAGGTTGGGGTCCATGTTCTTAGGTACTGGCCTAACGCTTATTGTTTTTCTTAAGCAGTCGGGCACGTCTGCGTATCTATCTACGTGTCCGCTCGTGTCCCGTCCCAGCCTAGTTAGGAGCGCTCTACCTGCAGGGGTGCTTTTGAGTCTGGCTTTTTGCGTTTCAAGCAGGGCTTCCGCCAGTTCGCTGAAAGTGTTGCTGATGCCCAGTTGGAGCAGTTTTTCGTTTGACGTGTTTTTTTGGCAGATGGAGAGCCGTCTTGTATGCTTTCCTGAGTATCGTGTCCGCCTGTTCCCTCTCTCCTTTGGTCATCGCGTGGTACGGTAGCGAGTAGATGACTCGACTGACGACCAGGCTGCCGACGAGTTTGAGTGTGTCTTCCTCTTTCATGCCGTATCTTTTTTGGGAGACCCTGTTGATCATCCGGCCCACCTGCTCCGTCACTTTGCTCAGCAGGCTGATGGTGTGGCTGCATTTTCTGCTGCCCTGTAGCCACATTCCCAGGATTTTGATCATATTCTTTTCCGGGATGTTTTGACCGTCAAGCGTTACTTCCAGTGTTGCTTGGGTGGGGTGTCTACCTACTCTCAGTAGTTCGGATTTTTCTGTGGAGCATATCAGTCCCCTCGCTCTGGTGTACTTTTCGACACAGCGCGCAGCCTCTTGTAGCTTCTCTTGTTTTTCTCCCAGTGAACCTTGCGTGACCCAAACCGTGACGTCGTCCGCGTGCATCGCGTGTTGGATGCCCTGAATCTCGCCGAGTCGTTTTGCCAGGCCGATGATCGCCACATTAAATAGCACGGGCGATATCACAGAGCCTTGGGGTGTGCCTTTACACGGTGTGGAGAAGGTGTCGCTTCTCAACTCCCCCAGCCCTACCGTTGCCGTTCTGTCGGTTAGGAAGTCCTTGACGTAGTCGTGTACTTTCCTTCCGCAGTTGGTGTTGTTGAGGCCCTCCAAAGAACAAAATTGTCGCACTTTCTCATGCGAACCGCTGTGTTGTGGGGAATGCAAGTAATCCGATTACCCAACAGGTTGAACGGCCCGCTCTCGCCTTTCCTCTTCATACGATCGCGATGGAAATTGGTAAAACTGAACATTGTTATTCTGTCCTTCACATTCATGGCAATTTACAACACAACAGTAGCGCCGATTGCGGCGTTTCTTCGTAGCACGCGGAGCTATCGCGGTTGTCGTCGTTTCCGCCATCAATCTGAAAAGTGAGCCAGCAAGCGCTTTATGGCAGTTCGTCGGCGCGTCCGACTAGCGTAGAAATTCATAGCTCTATGTCTGGGTGTTAAATGCGCAAAACACTCGCAATATGGACCAAAATCTAGTTAAATCGTTGTTTCGCAGTCACTAGCTGCATAGGCGACTTAGCAAGGGAGTCGGGCTTAGCACTACTCAATTACTGCCTCTTCGCACCGGAAGGTGGCGCTACGCGTCTTGCAAAACTCCAGAGTCTGACGTCCATAAAAGCCACGCCGCAGCTTCATCGCTTCAGTGGGCAAGGCAGCAGCAATACAGGCCAGATGTTTAAACGTTGTCTCTTCTTCATGCAGGTATGTTACCTTAAGAACGCTTATTGTATTCGATCTGACAACCGCTTTTTATTGCTGGTGCCTTGCCCACACGAATGTCTTTGTGCATGTATTTCTGTATGTGCTGATCTTGTTCACTGCATGAGCAGCCTCCTACTGAGTGGCGATATTGAAACAAACCCGGGCCCTACAAAACGCTCCGTCACTCAAACAGATGATTCTGGCTCTATGGTATCCGAAATGTTCGCTCAGCTTTTTGCCGGGCAAAATAAGATAACAAAGGATATAGCGGACATGCGAAAATCTATCGACGCTCGATTGGAGGTCATTAAAAACCGCATAGTTGATCTTGAGCAGCAGGCACCTACGTTTAGCACAGCACACTACGATAACCTACAGAGCCAAATTCAGAAAATGTCATCCACTATTAACATACTTTCTTCCCAAAACGATGATTTAGAAAATCGCTTGCGTCGCAACAACCTTATTCTTTAAGGTCTAACAGAATCTGAGCATGACACTAATGAATCGCTGCAATCGCAAGTTAAGAATTTTTTTACTGACGTACTAAAGCTTAATTTTCCTCAAATTGAGCGATTGCATAGGCTTGGTAGACCTAGAGGTGGGAGACCTCGCCCCATCATTATGAAGCTCCTAGATTTTCGTGAAAAGATTAGTGCTCTAAAAATGCCTATAAGCTAAAAGGGTCTGAGTGGCGTTTATCCGAAGATTTTTCTTCAAACGTGCGCTCCATCCGTAAAAAATTATGGGACGCTACAGCACAATTCCGTAACAATAGTTCAGTGGTACACATCAGGTACGACCATGCGTTTGTTGATAATCAGCTCTACAATTGGGATGTTGTTTGCAACTCTCTTGTAAAAGCTGCTGATCGCACCACTCACCATCATTTACCGCTCTCCCAGGGGAACAATCCTTGACTTATCAATGACAAGCAGGATAAACTTTGTATATTAAATCTTAACGCAAGAAGCCTATCTAACAAATATTCAAGCTTTTCCTCTTTGGTGGCATCACATTCCCCGCATGTTATCGGCGTTACTGAGACCTGGTTGCTTAGCGACATCTTTGACTGCGAAGTAACTCCCCCAGGATATAACGTCATAAGAGTAGACAGGAAAGCGGGCAGAGGCGGAGGCGTTGCCTTGTTTTTGCGCTCTGACCTACAGTTTTCTGTACTACAATCCCCACTTCAAATCGAGATGGTCTGTTGTAAGGTGCAGATTAACAAAACAAATGTAATCATTGGTGTGTTTTATCGACCTCCCAGACATGCCTCAGATGAAATAACGATCCTTAACGCGTTCATCCAAGAGCGCGGTTTTGGCTCTTCAAATTTAATCTGCATGGGGGACTTCAATGTACCTAACATTCCGTGGGCTTCATTATCGGTAACTGGTGATAACGTCCCTCTTTCTAGAGAGTTACTTGAATTTTCACTATTCCTTGGATTGAAACAAATAGTATCTAACCCTACTAGAGAGTCCTCCATACTAGATTTGATTTTCCTAAATGCACTGCTCTTTACAAGTGGCTTTGAGTGTGAGATTACGGACGGTATTTCCGATCACAAAGATGTTATTGCTACTGTTAATCTTTCAGTTTCAAGGCGCCACTATGAATATACCAGTTTTTACGATTATAATCATGCAGATGATACGTCTATACTTGATACATTAAGCATTTCATTCGACAGATTCTCCCGGTTATGCACTACCAGTGATATCAATGCTATAGTATCCCATTTTGAAGATATTGTTCATACTTGCATGGAGCGCTATGTGCCATTAAAAACAAAAGAGAAAAATCTTGACCTTCCTTGGATGACAAGGGAAATACTGCATTTGAAGCGTCGAGTAGCCAGAGCACGTCGGAATTAAGCGCCACATGAATGCCGAAACAAATGACCAGTACCGCTTTATGAAGGAAGAACTCCGTCAAAAAATTGACGCAGCTAAGAACTTTTATTATGAGTTCACTCTACCTAATTTAATTAAAAATAACCCACAGAAATTTTGGACCTCAATTTCGCCAATGAAAAACACCACCCAGACATTTCTATTAGATGATTCCGAAATATGTGATCCTGGGCCTATTGCTAAAGCATTCAATGAATATTTTCAGTCTGTATTCACACAGGACAATGGCGTAATTCCTGCCTACTCCACGACAAGTAACATGTCCTGTGTAATTAACAATGTTACAATATGTAAGCAAGGAGCACTGAACCTTATTTTAAATCTTGACACCAAAAAAGGCTGCAGTCCATACAATGTCCACAATGTGTTCCTTCATTGTTATGCGCTTTGGATGTGTCAATACCTCACATTCAGTTTTGAGAAATCAATTTCTACTTGTACAGTTTCTTGTTCATGGAAACGGGCTAGAGTCATTCCATTGTTCAAATCTGGGCAGAAACAATCTCTTCTAAATTATAGACCCCTTTCTTTACCTTCTCATGCATGCAAACTCCTTGAACACATAATTTATAAACACATTATCACTTTTCTCGAGCCTAATAACATGTTATGCAGCGCTCAGCATGGATGTCGTAGTGGGTTTAGCACAGTGACTCAACTGAATTTACACATGACATCAGTTTTGCTCTTGATTTTGGTCATCATGTGGATGCGCTCTTCATTGATTTCTCCAAAGCATTTGATACTGTACCACATCCTAAACTATTACATAAACTAAGCCTTATCCTTAATAACCCTCTTCTCGTTGACTGGATCCGTAGTTTTCTTTATGATCGTTCTCAGTATGTTTCTTTTAATTCATTCAACTCTCCTGACGCATCAGTATCTTCCGGTGTGCCCCAAGGTTCTATTTTAGGGTCATTGCTTTTTTACTTTATATTAACGACATTCCAACCTCTGTATCAGTAAAAATTCAGCTTTACGCTGACGACTGCGTTCTCTACAATGTCAGTTATTCACCTAACGATCATAACACTTTGAATCAATCCTTTATAAGTTTTTGTGAATGGTGCGAACTCTGGCAAATGAACATGAACTTCAAAAAAACAGTCGCCATGTCCTTTCACAAGCATGCTAACTGCTCATATTTCAATTACTCCTATAAAACCACTTTTCTGCAGCGCGCATATGAATATAAGTATTTAGGCCTCCTTTTCACTCCAAGGTTATCCTGGTCAGAACGTATTCTAACAACTTGCAACAAAGGACTAAAAAAACTTGGTTACCTAGCCCGAACTCTACGTGCTGCCCCCAAAGAAACTAAGCTCATTACATACAAAACACTTGTAAGACCTATTCTTGAATATGCGGCTACCATATGGAACCCTTACGAAATTTCGGACATCCACAAAATTGAATCTGTTCAGAAAAAGGCGGTTCGTTTCATATGCCGCCGTTATGACAGAATGTTTTCACCGTCATCTCATCTGAATATGCTATGTTTAACCCCTCTTTCCCACCGTCGTCACTATAATTCTCTGAAACTTCTACACTGTCTATTTTACTCTCCACATTATGCTTCCCCTAACACATATCTGACCCGTGCAAAGCCCTTAATAACGAGAAACAGCAATGACTTAAACTTATACGTTTTTTTTGCTCGCACCAACAGTTTCAAATACAGTTTTTTTCCTCGGACAATTGAACTCTGGAATAACCTGCCTGGTTCCATCCGTTGTTTACCACATACAGAATTTGGGAATGCCATTGAGTGCTCCCCTTAGTCATGTTACTCACGTATGCTTCTTTTGTATGGTGATTTTCTTTCTCATATTTTTTATTCACCCACTCCTGCAATAGCCCTTCCGGGCTGCAATATTTGTAAATAAATAAATAAATAAATAAATAAATAAATAATTATACATTTGCTTCGTATGAGTTATATACTACCTTGCCTCGTCAATCTCAAAAATGTATTCTCTTTGCGAGAGACGGCTTTCATGAAAAACGACGCAACATAACTGTAAAACATCCAGCAAGGTTCCTGTCCAGATGATTGACGAAATTGTGCGCTGAGAACGTGTCGACTAGCGTGCGATTGAAAGTTGAATTATGATCGTTGTAAGCTTGTGCTGCGTCTAGCACGAGCGAGTAGTGTTAGCGATAACATTGGTGTGGAAATGGTCAGATCGGTCTGCGATTTCTTCTTGTGGATCTCCACATTGAACGTCGCAGTCGTCACGATGAGAGCACTCCTGTGACATTATTAGCTCAGTGGGCTGGGAAGGCTGGAATGGTAGCTCACCTTGAGGGGTATTGGGTAACAATTATTTATATACGTACTTTGCGATGATGAAAAAATATGCAGAAACACCACTGGTGTTGTCTAACTGTTTGTGAACAGGCCCCGAAATTTCAATTGGCCCACCCCAAACATTAAGTAGGCCCACCCCGAAATTTCAAGTTGGCACACCCTCAAATTTAAGTTGGCCCACCCTCAAATTTAAAGTCTGCCACGCCCGATTTTCTTTTCGCCCAGCTTTAAACTTCAAGTTGGCCCAATCCCAAATTTCAATTGGGCCACCCCTAATTTTCAAGTTGGTCCACGCACGAATTTCCATAAATCGTCCACCAAATTTCGAGTCGACGCACCCCAAAATTTAGGTTGGCCCACCCCCATATCACACCCAAATTCAGATTCGCCGACCCCGAGTTGCCCCCCATTTAGGTAGGACCAACTCCATATCACCCCCCGATACAGATTGGCTCGCCTCCACAACACCACCAAATTTAGGTTGGCCCACTCCAATACCACCTGCAAATCGAGTTTGGCCCACCCCCATATCCGCCCCAAACTAACGCTGGCCCACCCCTCGATCACCTCAAATTTAGGATGGCCCACCGCAAATCACCCACCAATTAAGGTTAGTCCACCCATATATCACCCGCCGATTCAGCTTGGCCCAGCCGCACATCACCCCCATGGTTAGGTTAGCCCGTCCCCATGTCACCCCCAAAATTAGGTTGGCCCACCCCCATATCATCCCAAAATCCAGGTTGGCCCACCTCCATATCAGCCCCAAAGTTAGCCTGGCCCACCCCTCTATCACCTCAAATTTAGGATGGCCCACCGCAAATCACTCCCACATTTAGGTTAGCCCATCTCCATATCACCCCCGATTCAGCTTCGCCCAGCCCCACCCCCATGGTTAGGGTAGCCCACCCCCCATATTCCCCCAAACTTAGGCTTACCCACCCCTATATCACCTCAAATTTAGGTTGGGCCACCCCCATATCAGGCTCAAATTCAACTTGGTTCATTACCATTTCACCCCAAATTTAGGTTGGGCCACTCTCATATCACTACCAAATTCAACTTGGCCCATCCCTGTATCACGCCCAAACTTATGCTGATGCCACTTCCGATTTCAAGATGGCCACCCCAACCCTTTTTATAAAGACCTATGTATTCATATGGGAAATGCGTCAAGTTTTTTGGCGTTACAGACAGGATTTTGCACGATTTTGCTACGAAATTGCTGGAGTACTCGCCAAAGAATGCTGCGCATTAAAAGCAAATGCCCCGAACGAGGGACGCCATGCGTTGATCCTAAATACTGACGGATAGCCAAGCTAGCTTCTTTGTAGAGCCACCGGGGCATACACAGCACGGGACATTTATTCAAATGGTTTTTTTACGGCCACACCTACGGATTCATACCACTTGGCTGTAGGGAACACATTTACAGTAGCTATTAATCCACACGCTGCACATCTTCTCCTAGTTGGTGCATTTCTTATTTGGATGAATCTTTAGAAATAATTAACGTTCGGGAAGCGACTCAGCCTAGCAGACCCTTTGTTCCACACGAATGTTGCATAGGAATGTCACTGGCCAACGGGTGGAATTGTGGCCCAGGTGGACCTGATTCGCTCGGAGTAGGTGTCATTAAGGACAGGCGAAAGTCGAAGAAAACGTACTTTCGAGAAGAACGCAATAAGAATAGCCATTTTGTTCTCCCAGGTTCCACGCTACAAAGCACGAAAGTTTTTTTTTTTTTGCATAACACAAAGCTATGCGCGAGCTTCTAGTTATGATGTCCAATGAATAAAATCTTCATAAATGCGTTGACTTAACAAATGAACACGACACTGCTATGTTTTAGGAAGGAAAAATAGAAAACATAATATTTCAAGAGAACCACTGGAAAACCAGGACCGAAAGCAAACCATGAGTTTTGTGTTTCTGCCATCTGGTGGGAGACTATAAAACTAAGTCCTATGCGGTTTTTTAAAAAAACTACGCCACTGAAAAACCAGAACCGCAAGGAAATGTTGGTTTTGTGTTTCTGCCATCTAATGAGAGACTACAAAACTAGTTCCTATGCGGCTTAAAAAATAGTGCGAAGCGGGAATCGAACCGAGGCCACCGCGACGCGGGACAAAAGGACCGTTTATAGTCCGACGTAACGCCCGCGCGCGCGCACCCTACGTCACGTCGGCGAAAACGACCCCTCTATGGGTACGTTCGATTCGCCTGCACCACTTGAACCAGTTCACGAGGTGCTGCACCCTGCCATTCGTTTCAGCGGTGCAGCAATGGCGGCCGCAGAACCACGACGTTCGTTTCAAAAGGTGCAGGCAAGGTGCAGGGCTGGTTCATGATTTTGCTGCACCCGCTCCACTGTCGGTGCCGGCTTGGTGCAGGTATACAGGTGCGAAGCAGCGACGCAGCAGACGACGCAGCACACGGGCGCGAGCACCGTAAAAAGCCCGCTTACACACGTGTGATGTGTCTACGCAACTGTAGTGTGTATTTACGCCCCAGAAACCGATCATACCTGCAGTTCAGGACCTCTCAAACTTACGCACTCCGTGCACATTAGTCTGACATAGCATAACATCTACACCGCGTCTGCACATTTGCATTCGTTTCGAGTGTTTCGCTGGGCCTGCACCTCCGGAATCGAGCTTCACAGTTTTTGAACTTCTCGTGAACCGCCGTGAACTGGTTCACAGTGGTGCAGGCGAATCGAAGAGACCCAAAGGACGACCGCACGCCAAGTTTCATCCTAGACGCCAGCGCTCGTTTCTCCCCTGGCGGAACGATTTCACCTCCAACAGGGGTAGGTTTCCGCCGCCGCTTCGCTTCACGATCACGCCCGCGTTCAGTTCGCGCTGCGGGCGAAACGTCTCTTGTTTGCGACGGCGCCTCTTCGGATGATCGGAAATTATTATTGTGTTGTTAACTGTCACGACAGCAATGTAAACATGAAAGGGTTGATGCCACCAGTGAAATTCTGCCGATTCACAAGAAAATGGTACGAAAAAAGCAGACGACAGACATGGATTACTGCGGTGCGCCGAGCGAAGTAAACAACTGGCAAACGAAGCGTGCTCGTTCATTGATCACTCCTAAGTGTATGACGGTTTTTATATGTAACCCACATGAATTTAAGAATTACTAGGTTCATAATCCTTTTATTGATATTGACACGTGTACTTATCTTTATCGGGCAACCACGTTTCGCCGCCTAACAAATGTAATCGCACAGCATGGGACGCGCCTGCATGTATCCGAAGTTTCTGGAAAGTTATCGATGCTTCTATCCGCTGTCTGTTGTCGCCGAGACTTATGTTATCTGATTTCATCACCTGACGCGAATGGTGTAGAACTTTGTGGAAGGCACGCGGGTCCGAACGATTAGTCTGGAACATTCGACGACTGTTGTATAAAAGCCGACGCGCTTGACCTGCTGATCAGATTTTCGACGATCGCCGGCTGTGTTCGCCGCTTTCGTTGTGCTATAAGTGTAGGCTGTTTTGTGGGCACAGGTTCGCCCAATAAAAGCTAGTTTTGTATTCCACCGTACTGCTTCTTTCGTCACCGTCACTACCACGTGACATCTGGTGGAGGTGCTTGTGCGTTCATGTACCGAACGCCCCCGCAAAGCCGCGATCCAAGCCCGAAGCCCGAGGACAAAACCGACATCGCCCAAGACCAGCGTGCTAGCCGCAGACTGCAAAGACTGCCCCCAGAGCCTGAAACGACAAAGAAGATCGCCGTGGTCAAGACAAACCAAATGGCTGCCCCAGTGTCCCCCGTTATCCTACAGCAACCTCGGGACCCACCAACCTTCCATGGAGCAGCAACTGAAGACCCGGAATCCTGGCTGGAGACGTACGAGCGAATCGCGACTTTCAACAACTGGGACTCCGACGACAAGTTGCGGCATGTATACTTCGCCCTAGAAGACGCCGCCAGAACGTGGTTCGAGAACAGGGAGTCGACAATGACAACATGGGACCTGTTCCGTACCGGCTTCCTGCGCACCTTTACAAGCGTCGTGCGCAAGGAAAGGGCCGAAGCTATGCTGGACGCCCGAGTGCAGCCAGCAAATGAGAACGTTGCCATCTTTACGGAAGAAATGAGCCGTCTGTTCCGCCACGCCGATCCGGATATGGCCGAGGAAAAGAAAGTACGCCTACTCATGCGTGGTGTGAAGGAAGAACTTTTCGGCGCAATGGTACGAAGCCCACCGACGACCGTAGCAGAGTTCCTTCGTGAGGCCACCGGCATTGAGAAGACACTCGAAATGCGGAACCGGCAATTCAACCGCCGCACAAGCTCTACCCACTACGCAGGAATTCAATCACTGGCCACGGACGATCTGCGCGAGACCATCAGGGCCATTGTGCGCGAAGAACTGCGCAAGGTCTTGCCTTCGTCGCAGCCTCAAGTGGCCTCTATCGCCGACATCGTGAAAGAAGAGTTGCACCGATCCCTTGGAGTTCCTGAGGTGCAACCAGAACCACCGCAGCCGGAAGCAATGACCTACGCCGCCGTCGTCGCCCGCCGTCAAGGCCCCCCTGCGCGACCGCGCCAAGGTCCTGCAACACCGCAATTCCGTCGTCCGCCGCCGCCGCCGCCAGCGCGCCCACCCGTCGCCCAGCGCACCTATGCGAGGAAGACGGACATTTGGCGAGCCCCCGACCACCGCCCGCTCTGCTATCACTGCGGAGAAGCCGGCCATGTGTACCGCCGATGCCCATACCGCGACATGGGACTGAGAGGGTTCGCCGTCAACGCGCCGCGTCCACAGCTTGGGGAGCGCCCACGTGACATTGCCGATTACCTAGCTGGCACTCAGTGGAACTCTCGACGACCGTCCCGTTCGCCGTCACCAGGCCGCTACCTGTCGCCGCAGCGCCGTCCATACACTGGCCCAGCCCGGGGCCACTCTGCGAGCCCATACCCGGAAAACTAAAAGCAGCAACCGATGGAGGTGCGGTTGCTGTTCGTCGAACTGACGAAGATCATCCGCCGCCGACGAAGACGACGAAGAGACCATCTCGACGACATAACGACACGCCGCCGTCCCGACGGAGTCTGGAAGCCAAAACTACACCGACGAAAGACGACTTGACGACGCGACGTTCCAACTTCAGTTCAACACGACGCAGCCGTGATCCAACGCCAAGACCTAACTGCAATGCCAGACAAAGAACAACCGACCTCGACGTGCTTCTCGACGGCCACGCAGTCACTGCCTTAGTCGACACAGGGGCCGATTACTCCGTAATGAGTGGACACATCGCCGCCCAGTTGAAGAAAGTTAAGACCGCATGGGAAAGCCCTCAGATTCGCACCGCTGGAGGACACCTCATCACGCCGACTGGGATCTGCACGGCAAGAATAACCAGTCATGACCGGACTTACCCTGCCACCTTCGTTATCCTCCAACAGTGTTCACGAGACGTCATTCTCGGTATGGACTTCCTGGACCAACACGGTGCAATCATTAACATGAAGTCGAAGTCAGTAACACTGTCGGAAGATAAAGCAATGCCGCCGGAGAGCCCTCGTAGTCATCACGCCTTGAGTGTGCTCGAAGATCAAGTGAGCATCCCGTCTCGCTGCAGCATTGTTATTTCGGTCAGCACCGAAACACCCGCTGACGTAGAAGGCGTCATCGAAGGCGACCAACGTCTACTGCTAGACCGTGAAATTTGCGTCGCAAGAGGGATCGCTCGACTGCATGGAGGGAAAACTGAAGTGTTGCTGACAAACTTCAGCCAGGAGTTCAAGCACATCAACAAGGGCACGACGATCGCGTACATCGAGGAAATTCTGGAAACAAGTAATGTGTTTGTCCTCTCGGATTCCGCCGCATCTACCCCGACGACCATGGTTCCCGAACCAGACTACGACATTAATCCAAATCTCCCTATGATTAAGCAACAGCAGCTCAGAAGTCTGCTCCGACGATACAAAGGCTGCTTTTCGACGTCATCGAGGATTCGACAAACACCAGTCGCCAAGCATCGCATAATCACCGAGGAATGCGCTCGACCACTCCGTCAGAGCCCTTACCGAGTTTCGGCGCGAGAACGTGAAGCTATAAGAGAACAAGTCGACGGAATGTTGCGCGACGACATCATCCAGCCGTCGAAAAGCCCGTGGGCATCCCCTGTTGTTCTGGTAAAGAAAAAGGACGGAACCCTACGTTTCTGCGTCGATTATCGTCGTCTACACAAGATCACGAAGAAGGACGTATACCCCTCCCACGGATAGACGACGCATTGGATCGGCTCTGCAACCCTAAATACTTCTCGTCCATGGACCTCAAGTCTGGCTATTGGCAAATAGAAGTCGACGAAAGAGATCGCGAAAAGACCGCCTTCATCACCCAAGACGGCCTCTACGAGTTCAAGGTTATGCCATTCGGACTGTGCTCGGCGCCTGCAACGTTCCAGCGCGTGATGGACACGGTTTTAGCAGGATTGAAGTGGCAGACCTGTCTCGTATACTTGGATGACGTCGTCGTCTTCGCCGGAAATTTCGACGTTCACCTTAGGCGGCTGGCAACAGTACTAGAGGCCATCAGGTCATCAGGACTTACTCTGAAGCCGGAAAAGTGCCGCTTCGCTTACGAGGAGCTTCTGTTTTTAGGCCACGTCATCAGCAAATCTGGAGTCCGCCCCGACCCGCAGAAGACAGCTGCCATAGCAAAGTTCCCACAGCCCATCGACAAGAAGGCATTGCGTAGATTTCTTGGCATGTGTGCCTACTACAGGCGATTTGTCAACTTTTCACGCATCGCTGAGCCGCTGACGCAGCTAACTAAATGTGACGTCGAGTTCAAGTGGGAAACGCCGCAGGTCGACGCATTTCAAGAACTCAAACGACGCATGCAGTCGCCGCCCGTACTTGCGCACTTCGACGAGCACGCCGATACCGAAATCCACACTGACGCCAGTAGCCTAGGCCTCGGTGCCGTCCTAGTCCAGAGAAAAGATGGACATGAACACGTGATAGCTTACGCTAGCCGGTCGTTGTCAAAAGCGGAAGGCAATTATGCTACAACCGAAAAGGAATGCCTCGCCATCGTTTGGGCTACAGCGAAATTTCGCCCTTACCTATATGGCAGGCCATTCAAAGTCGTCAGCGACCATCACGCCTTGTGTTGGCTAGCGAATTTAAAGGATCCCTCAGGACGGCTGGCACGGTGGAGCCTGAGACTACAAGAATACGACATCACTGTAACATACAAGTCCGGACGAAAACACTCAGACGCCGATTGCCTATCACGCGTCCCCATTGACCCGCCGCCGCAAGATGACGAGGATGACGACGCCTTCCTTGGAATAATAAGCGCGGAAGACTTCGCCGAACAACAACGAGCGGACCCGGAACTTAAAGGCCTCGTCGATTATTTGGAAGGGCACACCGACGTTGTTCCCAGGGCATTTAAGCACGGATTATCTTCCTTCACGCTTCAAGACAGTCTACTCGTGAAGAAGAACTTCTCCCCAGTCCGCGCCAATTACCTTCTTGTTGTCCCGTGAGGACTTCGTCCAGAAGTATTGCACGCCCTACATGACGATCCGACCGCTGGACACCTCGGATTTTCCCGGACACTATCGAGGATACAAGAAAAGTATTATTGGCCGCGCCTGACCGCCGACGTCACCCGTTATGTCAGAACATGCCGAGACTGTCAGCGACGCAAGACACCGCCGACAAGGCCAGCCGGATTACTACAGCCTATCGAACCTCCTCGTCGCCATTCCAGCAGATTGGGATGGATTTGTTGGGGCCGTTTCCGATGTCAACATCCAGGAATAAGTGGATCATCGTGGCGACGGACTATCTAACCCGCTTTGCTGAAACAAAAGCACTGCCGAAAGGTAGCGCAGCCGAAGTGGCGAAATTCTTTGTCGAAAACATTCTGCTGCGACCTGGCGCCCCAGAAGTCCTCATCACCGACCGAGGAACGGCCTTTACAGCGGAGCTCACCCAAGCCATTCTGAAATACAGTCAGACAAGGCACAGGAGGACAACGGCTTACCACCCGCAGACGAATGGTCTTACGGAGCGGCTGAATAAGACCCTCGCCGACATGCTAGCGATGTACGTCGACGTCGAACACAAGACCTGGGATGCCGTCCTGCCGTACGTAACATTCGCTTATAACACGGCGGTAAAAGAAACAACACAGATCACGCCGTTCAAGCTGGTCTACGGCAGGAACCCGACGACGACGCTCGACGCCATGCTGCCTCACGTCACGGACGAGGAGAACCTTGACGTCCGTACCTACCTCCTGTGCGCCGAAGAAGCCCGGCAGCTCGCCCGCCTGCGAATCAAGAACCAGCAGAGGACCGACAGCCGACACTACAACCTCCGACGACGCTTCGTGGAGTACCAGCCCGGTGACCGTGTTTGGGTTTGGACCCCTATACGCCGGCGAGGACTGAGCGAGAAGCTTTTGCGTCGCTATTTCGGACCGTACAAGATCATCCGACGTATTGGCGCACTGGACTATGAGGTCGTGCCAGACGGTATTTCGCTATCACAGCGGCGCCGCTCGCGACCTGAAATAGCCCACGTTGTGCGACTCAAGCCCTACTACCAGCGTTAACGAACTTTGTGGCTTCGCGTAACTGACCTTTGGACTTTATTTGTTTTCGTTGTTTTGTTACTTATGTTTAATAAGTGTCCTTTTGTGTTTTGCTCTCTTATATTTGCAGCATCGGGTCGATGCTTTTTTAAGGGGGGGTATTGACACGTGTACTTATCTTTATCGGGCAACCACGTTTCGCCGCCTAGCAAATGTAATCGCACAGCATGGGACGCGCCTGCGTGTATCCGAAGTTTCTGGAAAGTTATCGATGCTTCTATCCGCTGTCTGTTGTCGCCGAGACTTAAAACATTTGCAAGTAGATATGATGTTAATGTTGCTTCCACTGCTCCCAATAAGCTAGGTAAGATATGCTCTGCCGTACAGAGAAAAAAGGAGCGGGTAAAAGGCACAAAACGAACAGATATTTGTCCAGTGAAGCACAATAAGAACAAAAGTTTTACTGACTGTCGTATGGGTGTGGTTTATAATATTCCCCTTAGCTGTGGCCAGTTCTACGTAGGGCAAACGGGACGGTGTATCAATCAGAGGGTAATGGAACATAAAAGGTCGTTAACCGGTGGATCGCCTTCTAATCTTTCGCTACATTGCCAAGATCGTAACTGCACGCCAGAGTTAGATGAATGCGCGATATTGTACAGGCTTAAGAATGAAGATACGCGTCTTATGGTAGAGGCATGACATACCTATAATGGTGGAAGTGCGTGCGTGAGTCAGCCTTCGATTACTTTACATAAGGAAGAGATTAAGGGCCTTAACAGTTATCTCTCACGTAAACCGGCACGTGTACCCGAATGACACGTGGTGTTCCCATTCCTGGGCGTGCGCAGATGAGTTTTGTGTCTTCTTTCTTTTTTCGCCTCAGTGCTCCCTTCATTTGATAGTCGGCGTTCGTGTTGTCCACTTCTCTACTCTTGTGTCCTGTCTGCACATCTCACTTCTTTATTGCATAATGAATCCTTACCAACTAGCTCAGTTTTCTGTCGTTCCAGTCTGATTTCTAGAACTAGTTGTTCGTGGGGTCCTCGACGTAAGGCAGAAACCAAACAATGAATAGCAGCCTTAGAGTGGCTGAACACTGTCGATTTCTTGGGTAGTTCATCAGAAATTACACGAAGTGCACAACGAATAGCAGCAAGCTCCGCGGCAGCCGATGTAGTCTGGTGAGATAGTCGAATCTTTATGGTGGAGGGTTTTGCACGAAAGATCACCGATCCTGAAGACCCATTCACCGTGGTTGAAGCGCCAGTATGAGGCCATACTGAGCCAACTGGCACAACGTCAGGCTGGACATCGAACATGTAACTACGTGAAGAATTTCCTTACAGGTGGCAAGGCCACCATTAGAATTGGAGGGTTGCAGTCGCCAGTTATTCACCTCGGCAACGAAGGCACGCCGAAAGGATCAGTTCTGTCCCCTTTTCTGTCTAACGCGGCCTTGCTCGGAATACCGCCTGCATTAGCTCGCATCCTCTACCTCAAGCATAGCCTGTAGCAGAAGATATCACCCTGTGGGTCACCGGGGGCATCGAGGGCGACATCCAAGACACGCTGCAGCAAGCCCTCAACGAGGTCATTGTATAGGTGGAACCGCGCGGCCTGGCGTGCTCCCCACAGAAATCGGAGCTCCTTCTGTACAAGCCTAACTGGGGAGGGCGACGTCCAGACCCTCGCCCCCCGAGATAGAACTCCACGTGCATCAGCAACGCATACCTACTGTACCTAGCATCCGTATCCTTGGCTTACGCATCCAAAAAACAAAAACGATAGAAACAAGGAGATACTCAAGCAATTACATGCTCATGTACACCAAACCACTCGCCTCATTGCACGCATCACAAATGGACATCACGACATGAAAGAAAACAACCTTATACGCCTGGTAACCACCTGCGCCCTCAGCAGGATCATCTATGTCGCCCTGTACCTTAGCCTCAACGCAAATGACAAGCTGAAACTCAATACCATGATCAAAAGGGTCTATAAACAAGCCCTACATCTTCCCATCTCCACCTCTAACGAGAAAGTGGACGCCCTCGGCATTCACAACACCATAGACGACCTTATTGAAGTGCAGCGTATTAGCCAATACGAACGACTTACCAATTCCACCACGGGTGGGCACATTGTAGGCACCCTAGGCATAACCTACACCACCCAATTCGGACCAAAAGTACCCATCCCTCCAAACATTCGGGCTTAGCTAGTTATCCCACCCATACCTCGCAATATGCACCATGAACACAATCCGGAGCGACGTGCAGGAGGAGCTAAACAACCACAAAAGCACTACAACCAAGCCACTGACGTAGTTTGCGTGGATACAGCGGAATACCCCAACCAAAACGCCATGGCGGTCGTCGCAGTCGCGGGCTCACAGTATCGCCTCGCCGTGGCCGCATCAATACTCACCACGCAACCCGATGAAGAAACGGCCATCGCTTTGGCCTACGTGGCTACCATTTCACACTGCACCATCAGCGATTCAAAAGCGGCCATTGGCAACTGCACAAGAGGACTGATAGCGCCCCAAGCGCAGATGATACTCTCTGGCACTCCTCTCTCAAGGCAACGCCACGTCCAGATCATCGGGGCCCCTGGTTACTCAGGTCTGGCTGGAAACGATGCCGTCCGAGCTCTCGCATACCGGGTGCATCATTCTTCTCCTGAGTGTTCCGATCCTGACCAGCCCTCTGTTCTGCATCACGGTCACGCGCGGGACCGAATGGTCACGTTTAGAGAAATCCACCTACACTACCACAGAGAGCGGTTGCGCTACCCTCCAGCCCACGAAACACTGAATAAATCCCAAATCCACCCTTTTGCGACTACTTGAGACGCGAACTTTCCCGAACCCCCTGCTATATAACTGTATTTAGCCCGATGCATACTCCCCACTCTGCAAAGCGTTCGAGGCTAGCGCTGACCTCGATCACATTATCTGGCAATGCCCCAAAGCCTCATCTACCAACACCTACCGCACTCACACTACACGCATCATAACTACGGCTGAGCAGTGGGAAACTTTGCTGCTCAGCTTGGACCCAGAGGAGCCGCTCTGGGCCGTCCGGATGGGCGAAGACGCAGCAAGAAAGCAAGGACTCTCCGCCGTCTGAGGAAGGGGCTACTGGAGGTTAGTCTCCCGACCCCCGCCACCCCTGGACCCCATCAAGGACATAATAAAGCTTTTTCTCTCTCTCATTAAGTAGTATGAGATTGTGTTTTATTATAAATTCCAGCATATTGCTACGGAACAGCCGCCACAGTGTGGCTCCACTGACGAGAAGGAAGACGACGTGGCCACCGCTTGATATAGCGTCGCCATCATTGCCACCGTTTGTCTACGTGTAAATATATTGTAAATAGACTCGTACGTCAGGTACACGTAACATTAATGTGGTGGAGGTGGACGTTCCCCGTACCCGTCATGGAGCTTCGCAGCGGTCGCAACGGCGACAGTGCAACTTCGGCTCCTGCTGGCGGCACTTCATCTACGCAACCGTCTCCGCCTGCAGCCCCGACCTACGTCGCCATTTCCCCACCTCGGGATCCTGGTGTTTTCAACGGAGTCGGCAGTCCTGATGTTGACGACTGGCTCCGCTTATACGAACGTGTCAGCACCAGTCACAGGTGGGATTCGACTATTATGCTCGCGAACGTTCTTTTCTACCTCGACGGAGCTCCACTTGCATGGTTCCAGACTCATGAAGAGGAGATCTCGAGCTGGGATCTCTTCAAAGAGAAGCTCCGCGACCTTTTTGGCAATCCCTTCGGTCGTCAAGTCAATGCCAAGAAAGCCCTAGCCACACGTGTACAGACGTCGACCGAGTCCGACGTGACCTAGATTCTCGATGTCTTGGCCCTTTGTGCCAAGGCTGACCCGACCATGTCTGAGGACGATAAGGTAAATCACGTCCTCAAAGGGATTGCTGACGATGCCTTCAATTTACTGGTGTTTACCAACGTCACCAGCATCGATACGATCCTCAAGGAGTGCCGCCGTCTTGAGCATGCTAAAAGCCGCCGGGTATCCCACCACATCACGCGACTTCCCAACACAGCTGCTACGTCATCCTGTGACGACCTCTTCCACCAGCCGTCGAGATGTGACAACTTGACCCGCATCATTCCTCGTGAGGTCGAAGCGGCACCACCGGCGGCCCCTTCATTTCCGTCACCTGATCATTCTCCGGTGACAATCTCCTTGATCCAGGCCATCGTCCGTCAAGAGTTATCCAACGTCGGCCTGCACTCCATTCGTTCCGCATGCTCGAAACCTCTCTTTCCACGCACGGCCCCACCGCGCCCTTATTATTATGGACAGCGCAACCCCTCCGAATGGCGAACCGTGGACGACAAGCCGATCTGTTTTAACTGCCGACGCATTGGACATGTCGCTCGCCACTGCCGCAGCCGCTGGACTTCCCCGACACGCTATTCTCCTAATTACCACCCTCGCCCCTCTAGTGCGTCCTTTTCCTTCGCCCCTGCTATGCCCACCCCATCATCTGACCCTGCGACGCCTTTGACACGACCCCGCTACTCCCGCTCGCCTTCTCCCTCCCGTCGTCAATCTCGCTCGCCCCCGTCTCGCCGTGCTCCTTCTCCGACCTACTCGCCGCACCCCCTACCGGAAAACTAGACAGCACAGCTTCTGGAGGTGAAGCTGCAAAGACGCATTGGCTCAAAATCCTCGCTTCACCTTACCGACGAACAAGAATCTTTTGGACGTTCTCGTCGACAATGTTCCTGTGTGCGCGTTGATTGACATCGGGGCGCATGTGTCCATTATGAGTGCTGCTCTTCGCCGTCGGCTCAAGAAAGTTCCGACGCCTGCCCCGAACCGATTTGTACAAGTCGCCGAGGGAGGGACTGTCGCTATTGTTGGCATGTGCTCTGCCCGACTCACCATTGCTGAGAGACACACAGTCGTTCTCTTCACCGTCATCGAGCATTGCCCTCACGAACTCATTCTCGGTCTGGATTTTCTTGCCCATCATTCTGCCCACATTGACTGTTCGGCCGGCTCACTTCGCCTTGACTTGCCTCTTCTTGCCGACCCTGTGGACCCGCCTCCCAGCAATCTGAGCTGCATAGATTTTATTCGCCTACCACCTCACTCTATGACACACGTAGACTTGTTGTCTTCACCAGCTGTACCTTACGGCAATTACATGGCCGCACCGATTCCGGCCGTTATGCTTACATATGGTGTTATCGTGCTCCACACTGTGCTGAAAATTGCTGGTAACCGCACCTGCCTTCCACTCGTCAATTTCGCGCTAACCGCGCAAGTTCTGCCTCAGGGGATCTCCTTGGCTATAATTCGCGCTTTGCAGGATGATGAGGTCGAGCCATTCACAGTGGAAGATCGTTACAGCTCAACGCATACCGTGACGTCATCGCACAGTACTGACGTCGACATAAGGAAGATGGTCTCCTCTGACCTTACACCTGCTCAAGCTGCAGCCCTTTGCCGCGTTCTTGAAGGCTATCGCGACATCTTTTACTTTGACAATCGACCCTTAGGTCAAACGTCCGTCATGACCCATCGCATAAACACTGGTGATGCGAACCCTATTCACCGACGTCCATATCATGTTTCTACGTCAGAACGAGCTGTTATCCAACAGGAAGTCAAAAAGATGCTTGCAAAGGACATTATCGAGCCTTCCTGTAGTCCCTGGGCTTCTCCCGTCGTACTTGTCAAAAAGAAGGATGGAACGTGGCGTTTTTGTGTAGATTTTCGCCACCTGAACAAAATCACAAAAAAGGACGTGTACCCTTTGCCACGTATTGATGACGCTCTAGACTGCCTGTACGGTGCCACTTATTTTTCTTCTATCGCCTTACGGTCCGGATACTGGCAGATATCCGTCGACGACATGGACAGAGAGAAGACTGCATTTGTTACCCCTGATGGCCTTTATCAGTTCAAGGTGATGCCTTTCGGTCTCTGTAACGCGCCCGCCACCTTCGAACGAATGATGGACTCTTTGCTTCAGGGGTTCAAGTGGTCCACCTGTTTGTGCTATCTAGACGACGTCATCGCTTATTCACCCACATTTGACACGGATCTAGACCGCCTTTCAGCGATTCTTGACGTCTTCCGCCGCACCGGTCTCCAGTTGAACTCGTCAA